>NC_036869.1:25335558-25408118 GCF_002910315.2 Salvelinus sp. IW2-2015 | reverse complement strand
GCAAAGGCTTTCGACAATCACCGTATTCTAATCGGCAGACTCAATAGCAGATAGAGTTAGTGGGTCAAATCGGAGGGTGTCACAACTTCCACCGAAGTCGTTTCCTCTCCTTGTTCGGGCGGTGTTCGGGGATCGTGTCACCGGTCTTCTAGCCATCGTCGATCCACTTTTCATTTTCCTTTTGTTTTGTCTTGTTTTCCTACATACCTGGTTTCCATTTCCCACATTTATTTTTGTGTATTTAACCCTGTGTTCCCCCCATGTCTTTGTGTGGAATTGTTTGTTGTAAGTGCACATGTTTACAGGGGCGCGTCGAGTTTTTTTACCCATATTCTGTTGTATTTTTATGCCGTTGGGTTTTGTATTAACTGCCCGGCTACTACCTAGTTCTGCTCTCCTGTGTCTGACTTCCCCGCCACCAGTTACGCATCCCTTTACAGAGGGCCTGTTGTCCAGACCTCTGGCAGTCTCTATGGGGGTACCACAGTGTTCAATTCTCGGGCTGACTCTTTTCTCTGTATATCAATGATGTCGCTCTTGCTGCGGGTGATTACCTGATCCACCTCTCCGCAGACGAACACATTCTGTATATATCTGGCCCTTCTTTGGACACTGTGTTAAATTCTCTAGGTTAGGGGACAGTATTTTGACATCCGGATGAAAAGCGTGCCCAAAGTAAAACTGCATGTTACTCAGGCCCAGAAACTAGGATATGCATATAATTGGTAGATTTGGATAGAAAACACTCTAAAGTTTCCTAAACTGTCTGTGAGTATAACAGACTGATATGGCAGGCAAACACCTGAGAAAAATCCATCCAGGAAGTGGGATTTTTTTATGTTTGTGTTTTTCATTGACTGCCATTGACTTCCATTGCACTTCCTATGGCTTCCACTAGATGTCAACAGTCTTTAGAAATTGTTTCAGGCTTGTATTCTGAAAATGAGGGAGTAAGACCACTCTGAGTGAGTGGACCCTGGGAGTCCCAGAGCTGTTTTCTGCGCGTGACCGAGAGTGCGCCTTTCTGTTTTGTCTTTATATTGACGAAGCTATTGTCCGGTTAAATATTATTGATTATTATGACTAAAAACAACCTGAGATTGATTATAACATCGTTTGACATGTTTCTACGAACTTTACTGATACTATTTGGATTTTTTCGTCTTCCTGTTGTGATTGCCTTTGAGCAATGTATTACTGAACAAACGCGCCAACTAAACGGAGGTTTTTGGATATAAAGAGGGACTTTATCAAACAAAACAAACATTTATTGTGTAACTGGGAGTCTTGTGAGTGCAACCATATGAAGATCATCAGAAGTGATTAATTTTATCGCTATTTCTGACTTTTGTTACTCCTCTACTTGGCTGGTAACTGTTTGTAATGTTTTGTGTGCTGGGCGCTGTCCTCAGATAATCCTATGGTATGCTTTCGCCGTAAAGCCTTTTTGAAATGTGCAACAACGTTGGATTAACAAGAAGTTAATCTTTAAGCTGATGACTTGTTGGTTATTACTGCATTATCGGAACTAGAAGCACAAGCATTTCGCTACACTCGCATTAACATCTGCTAACCATGTGTATGTGACAAATAACATTTGATTTGATTTGATCCTGCCCTGCCTCTCAAGTCTTCGAAAGCCAAGTTAGTAAACAGATCACTGACCATTTTGAATCCCACCGTACCTTCTCCGCTGTGCAATCCCGTTTCCGAGCTGGTCACGGGTGCACCTCCACCACGCTCAAGGTACTAAACTATATCATAACCGCCATCGATAAAAGACAGTACTGTGCAGCCGTCTTCATCGACCTGGCAAAGGCTTTCGACAATCACCGTATTCTAATCGGCAGACTCAATAGCAGATAGAGTTCAGTGGGTCAAATCGGAGGGTGTCACAACTTCCACCGAAGTCGTTTCCTCTCCTTGTTCGGGCGGTGTTCGGGGATCGGTGTCACCGGTCTTCTAGCCATCGTCGATCCACTTTTCATTTTCCTTTTGTTTTGTCTTGTTTTCCTACATACCTGGTTTCCATTTCCCACATTTATTTTTGTGTATTTAACCCTGTGTTCCCCCCATGTCTTTGTGTGGAATTGTTTGTTGTAAGTGCACATGTTTACAGGGGCGCGTCGAGTTTTTTTACCCATATTCTGTTGTATTTTTATGCCGTTGGGTTTTGTATTAAACTGCTCCGGCTACTACCTAGTTCTGCTCTCCTGTGTCTGACTTCCCCGCCACCAGTTACGCATCCCTTTACAGAGGGCCTGTTGTCCAGACCTCTGGCAGTCTCTATGGGGGTACCACAGTGTTCAATTCTCGGGCTGACTCTTTTCTCTGTATATCAATGATGTCGCTCTTGCTGCGGGTGATTACCTGATCCACCTCTCCGCAGACGACACCATTCTGTATATATCTGGCCCTTCTTTGGACACTGTGTTAAATTCTCTAGGTTAGGGGACAGTATTTTGACATCCGGATGAAAAGCGTGCCCAAAGTAAAACTGCATGTTACTCAGGCCCAGAAACTAGGATATGCATATAATTGGTAGATTTGGATAGAAAACACTCTAAAGTTTCCTAAACTGTCTGTGAGTATAACAGAACTGATATGGCAGGCAAACACCTGAGAAAAATCCATCCAGGAAGTGGGATTTTTTTATGTTTGTAGTTTTTCATTGACTGCCATTGACTTCCATTGCACTTCCTATGGCTTCCACTAGATGTCAACAGTCTTTAGAAATTGTTTCAGGCTTGTATTCTGAAAATGAGGGAGTAAGACCACTCTGAGTGAGTGGACCCTGGGAAGTCCCAGAGCTGTTTTCTGCGCGTGACCGAGAGTGCGCCTTTCTTGTTTGTCTTTTATATTGACGAAGCTATTGTCCGGTTAAAATATTATTGATTATTATGACTAAAAACAACCTGAGGATTGATTATAAACATCGTTTGACATGTTTCTACGAACTTTACTGATACTATTTGGATTTTTTCGTCTTCCTGTTGTGATTGCCTTTGAGCCAATGTATTACTGAACAAAACGCGCCAACTAAACGGAGGTTTTTGGATATAAAGAGGGACTTTATCAAACAAAACAAACATTTATTGTGTAACTGGGAGTCTTGTGAGTGCAACCATATGAAGATCATCAGAAGTGATTAATTTTATCGCTATTTCTGACTTTTGTTACTCCTCTACTTGGCTGGTAACTGTTTGTAATGTTTTGTGTGCTGGGCGCTGTCCTCAGATAATCCTATGGTATGCTTTCGCCGTAAAGCCTTTTTGAAATGTGACACAACGGTTGGATTAACAAGAAGTTAATCTTTAAGCTGATGTATTACACTTGTATGTTTTATGTATTTTTATTATTTCTGTTTTTGAATTTTGCGCTCTGCAATTTCACCGGATGTTGGCCAGGTGGGACGTTAGCGTCCCACATACCCTAGGGAGGTTAACTAACCTCCAAACGAGCTTCAATGCCAAACAACACTCCTTCCGTGGCCTCCAACTGCTCTTAAATGCTAGTAAAACCAAATGCATAATTTTCAAACGTTCGCTGCTCGCACCCACCCGCCCAACTAGCATCACTACCCTGGACGGTTCTGACCTAGAATATGTGGACAACTACAAATACCTAGGTGTCTGGCTAGACTGTAAACTCTCCTTACAGACTCATATTAAACATCTCCAATCCAAAATCAAATCTAGAATCGGCTTTCTATTTCGCAACAAAGCCTCCTTCACTCACTCCGCCAAACTTACCCTAGTAAAACTGACTTGGGCGATGTCATCTACAAAATATCTTCCAATACTCTACTCAGCAAACTGGATGCAGTCTATCACAGTGCCATCCGTTTTGTTACCAAAGTGCCTTATACCACCCACCACTGCGACCTGTATGCTCTAGTCGGCTGGCCCTCGCTACATATTCGTCGCCAGACCCACTGGCTCCAGGTCATCTATAAGTCTATGCTAGGTAAAGCTCCGCCTTATCTCAGCTCACTGGTCACGATAACAACACCCACCCGTAGCACGCGCTCCAGCAGGTATATCTCACTGGTCATCCCCAAAGCCAACACCTGCTTTGGCCGCCTTTCCTTCAGTTCTCTGCTGCCAGTGACTGGAACGGATTGCAAAAATCGCTGAAGCTGGAGACTTACATTTTCCTCACTAACGTTAAACATCAGCTATCTGAGCAGCTAACCGATCGCTGCAGCTGTACATAGTCCATCTGTAAATAGCCCACCCAATCTACCTACCTCATCCCCATATTGTTTTTATTTACTTTTCTGCTCTTTTGCACACCAGTATCTCTACTTGCACATCATCATCTGCTCATTTATCACTCCAGTGTTAATCTGCTAAATTGTAATGGCCTATTTATTGCCTTACCTCATGCCATTTGCACACACTGTATATAGACTTTATTTTTTGTATTGTGTTAGACTGTACGCTTGTTTATTCCATGTGTAACTCTGTGTTGTTTGTGTCGCACTGCTTTGCTTTATCTTGGCCAGGTCGCAGTTGAAAATGAGAACTTGTTCTCAACTAGTTTACCTAGTTAAATAAAGGTGAAATAAAATAGTCAGACGGGAAGTTCCCTAATTCCCATCACCCGCACAGCCTTTTTTGTGCTTGTGTTGTGGGGAGACCAGTCGAGAGTCTTAGATTGCTCATTGACTCTGGGGCTGATGAGAATTTTATGAATGCCACCATTGCTTCGGAGCTTTGTATTCCCACTCAGCCTCTCTCTGTGCCCATGGATACTAGGGCACTGAACGGCCGCTCTATAGGGGAAGTCACTCATAGTACTGTGCCCGTTCAATTATGGGTTTCTGGTAACCACAGTGAGACTATACAGTTCCTCCTCATTGCATCTCCCCATGTTCCAGTCGTTTTGGGATTTTCCTGACTACAAAGCACAATCCGGTGATTGACTGGACCACAAGCTCAATCCAGGGTTGGAGCCCATTTTACCATTCCCACTGCCTTCAAACAGCACAGCCTTCCCCAAGTCATCTTCCTCAGGATGTTAGCAAGACTGTGGATGTCTCAGCTATTCCCAATGAATACCATGATCTCCTGGAAGTGTTCAGTAAGGCACGTGCTACTTCCCTTCTCCAGCACCGTCCTTATGACTGTGCCATTTATCTTCTCCCAGGCACTACACCACCTCTGGGTCGGTTGTATTCTCTGTCTGGACCAGAAACCAAAGCTATGGAGGAGTATATAGAGGAGTCTCTGGCCACTGGGGCCGTCCGTCCGTCTGCATCTCCTGCCGGCGCAGGGTTTTTCTTTGTGGAAAAGAAGGACAAGACTCTGCGTCCGTACATTGACTGCCGGGGACTGAACGACATTACGGTAAAAAAATTGTTATCCTCTCCTCGGCGTTTGAATCTCTCCAGGGAGCCACCATGTTTTCCAAGTTGGACCTTCGGAATGCCAACACCTGGTTCAGATACGAGAGAGGGATGAGTGGAAGACGGCCTTCAACACAGCCAGTGGACATTATGAGTACCAAAAATACAAAAAAACGAATGTTTTTTCTTTGTATTA
This sequence comes from Salvelinus sp. IW2-2015, assembly GCF_002910315.2. Taxonomy (NCBI): domain Eukaryota; kingdom Metazoa; phylum Chordata; class Actinopteri; order Salmoniformes; family Salmonidae; genus Salvelinus; species Salvelinus sp. IW2-2015. The sequence goes on along the minus strand of NC_036869.1, from coordinate 25,402,572 downwards.
TCTTTTACCAGAGCTAATGTTTTATATTCTCCTACATTAATTTAACATTTCCACAAACTTCAAAGTGTTTCCTTTCAAATGGTATCAAGAATATGCATATCCTTGCTCATGTCCTGAGCTACCCAAATCTAACTTACTATATGTCATTTTAGGCAAAAATTGAAAAAAGTGGCGGCTCTTTAAGATGAACTAAACTTAAGGCTACAATTTATTGTACTCCCAATGGAGTTTTCATTGATATCCCAAATGATGACGTTCTAAACCAATTCGTGAGTAGGCAAAATGGAGACTCCATCTGTTTCCCTGCTGTCTTAGGTGCCAGACTTATTATGGATGGAGAGTGCCATCTACTGGGGACTGAGACAGTACCAACCAAGTTAATACATATTATTCCCTCCAAAGCATTACACATGAACCTGAAAATAATAGACATTTAATAAATATTGAAGAATATCCAACAGAGATTGGTAATAAAAATATAGAGTCACTTTTTGAAGGTATACTAAAATGAAAACATTGCCTTCCAATAGGGAGAACGTTATTATGTATGTTTTTGTTTTGTTTTAGACCTTGTAATAGGGGGGAAAACATGTTGTTTGAGAGTGATCCGTGGGTATTAGTAGTAGATTGAGAAGGTCTTCTATTGGGAAGAAGGGAGTTCTAGTTGGAGGAAATGTTTATGGAGACTAGTGAAAGTAACAAAGTGAATGGTAATTGGCTTTCAGATAGCAATCCAATAATGCAATATTTTAGTAATTTAAGAAGTAAGACAGAGCGATTGAGCATTGTGACTTAAATTAGAGGTCGCTCACTCTTCAAGGCCTGGTCCACTGCTCTCGTGTTTAAGTCATCTGTTTGGGTATGAAATAACCTTCCTATGGAACAATAGATAGCCGCCAGTACACTCTGAACTCAAACAGAATATAAGAGACACAGTGGGAAAATTTTAGGACAGAGGTGAATAATTGACTAAGACATGTTATTTACAATGTATTTCTTAATTCTATAGTTTGGGTAGCACCAGGGATTTAAGTAAGGTAATGTCATCTAAAACAATTATCTGTTTCCATTACGTGGAACTGTGTGTCTAGAATGAAGTAGATCCAAGTAAATGTTTTTAGTACCGAATATTGACTTGATAAGCCAGCACCAACTTTTTGAAGCTCCTATTAGATTTGTTAAACAATAGGTTTCATATTATGACAAGTTTATGTTCCTGGGACAGTTTGTAAATAATTGTATGTCAATGCAACAGGTCAAAAATATTAAGATTACAAGAGAGGAGCTCTTGGATTGTTTACTTTAGAAGGTACCTAATTCAGCTTTACGGGACACTGTATCATCTGATGTGTCTGAGGTATAAATGTGTCTGAAGTATAATTCTGTATACTCATGGGTTTACTAAGACTTCCTGCTCAAGATGGAGTAAACTCGATTATGTTTATTTTCTTTCTTCCAAGACTGATGGAATATCCGCTACCAAGTTTGTTTTTACATGTTCATCAATGATTCTGTATCTCTCCCCTTTCCTGATCCAGCTGTTAACCTGTCTCACTCCCCCGTTCCGCTAGCGGAACTCCTCCCACATTCCACTGAAAAGGCAGAGCGCAAAATTCAAAATCTATTTAAAAGAAATATTTAACTTTCACACATTAACAAGTCCAATACAGCATATGAAAGGTACACATCTTGTGAATCAAGCCAACATGTCCGATTTTTAAAATGTTTTACAGGGAAGACAAAAAATGTAAATCTATTAGCTAACCACGTTAGCAAAAGACACCACTTTCTAATACATCAGTTTTTTACTCCATCACCAGCTATCACTAATTCGACCAAAAAAATATATATAGCCACTAACCAGAAAAACTTCATAAGATGACAGTCTGATAACAATTATTGTATAGCATATGTTTTTTTTGAAAAATTTGCATATTTATTGTATAAATCATAAATTACATTTCAGCTACATCAGAAATTGCACCGAAAGCAGCCATAAACATTTACAGACACCAACGTCAAATACCTAATTACTCCTCATAAAACATTCTGAGAATACATACTGTGCAGCAATTGAAAAACAGGATTCTTGTGATTCCAGACAATATTTTCGATTTATTAAAGTTTTTACAGCGAAAACAAAATGTAGCGCTATATTAGCATAGCCACAATAACCAGACACACTTGGGCGCGCACGACCAGTTGACATGCACGACAGATATATGAAATAACATTATAAATTGGGTCTTACTTTTGCTGATCTTTCATCAGAATGTTGATCAAGTGTCCTTGTCCAGATGAGTCGTTGTTTGGATTCAGAATGGCAACTTTCCCTCTTCATTAGCATAGTACTGTCGACTGGCACGGATCTGTCCAACGTAAAAAAAGTCAGAGAACGGAACACGGCAAAAACTCCCGAAAAAATTCAAATAATCTGATTAAACTATATTGAAAAAACATACATTACGATGATATGGTCACATTTATCAAATAAAAATCCGACCGGAGATTGTTGACGTCCGAAACGGCAGCAAAACAGAACGCCAATCTTACTCAAGTCGCGCGCTTCAGAGTTCCGGAAGTGGACGGTCACGTCAAAGAAATAGCTTTTATTCCACCTCAGAACAAGATGAACACAAAATTTCTTCTCTCACATCCTCTTGAGACCCAGAGGAAGGCGTATGAAGTGTACGTAGGGTCATACGTATCATGACCATGTATAGGCATAACGTTGAAGAGAGCATAGATTTCTGACATTCTACTTCCTGGTCAGGGAAAGTGCTGCCAAATGACTTCTGTTCCACTCAGAGAAAAAATTCAAACGTTTTTAGAAACTAGAGGTTGTTTTCTATCCAATAGTAATAATAATATGCATATTGTACGATCAAGAATTGAGTACGAGGCCGTTTAAATTGCATACGATTTTTCCCAAAGTGAAAACAGCACCCCCTGGTCCTGATCAGGTTTTAAGGGACCCCCCAAATTTAGCAAGGCCTGGCCATTTTGTTTGTGTTTACCCACGAGAAGGACAGAGAAAGAGTGCCTCCCCTGAATGAGGGACACCTGTCTCTAGTCTATTTTACCAAATCCTTTGGGATACAATTATTTCCTTATGGAGTTATCAAGAGTGATAATTCTAATTTGTTTTGTTATTCTAATTTGTTTATTTAACAGGCAGTGTTTTGGGGTTTTTTCCCAGGGGGAATTACCAGTCCCCTGGGGCCCTTTGGTAAATATGCAACTGGTTTCAGCTGTCTGTTATTCTCTTTGACATTTGTTTTAGAAATCTGTATTAAGAATATTGGTAGTAGTAACAATTTGTCATTCAGTAAATAGTTTGTCTAAATTTCCTGAATCAGAAATGCCCTTAACCTAACTGTTCTTCTGGTCTGTCCTGTCTCGGTTATGGCGAGGCAGACCACAGATGGTATCTAGATGCATGGAAGGGATAATTTGACCAAGAACAGTGTGAACCTCAACCCCCACTAACCAGCTGAAGTAATGGCGAAAATGGCGTTCAGTATGGTCCTTCACAACTTCTACCATGAGACCTGAGTCTGAGCCAGCAACCTGTGCACAGCATCTAGTCGAAGCGATCAACTGCCTTTTCTCTCATTCCTTTTTTCTCAGGAGTGCGACATGAGTCCACGGTGTGTGAGCATGGAGAGAGATCCCGTCCAAAGTTCTCTAATGCTGCTGGTGTACTGGTAGGAAAATGGACAGGGCATAATGTACTGTAAAGGACAGTGGTGGCTCAGGTGAGAGACATTATCAAGGGCCATCCACTTTGAACATGTGCCTTTAAAAGACGAACTGAAAAACTATCTGAAGAAGAACATGAAGAAACGCCAGAAGGATGAGTGCCGGGACGGAGGGGGGTGGTCAACTGTGCCCGTAATTGATTTAGGCTTATCACCCAAAATTATTTGGGGTATCAGGTCGATTGTGGAGGTCTGCACACTGCAAAATGTATAGTAATTAAGACTAAGAATGCATTGAGATATCAATCTGTCATTACCACAAACGGGGCCATGATGAGAAAAGTTAATGCTAGAAAAACAAGTTCAATGTAAATGTACATTCTGCCAGTGTCGGTGTGTGCTAAGTTGAGGGTCTTACATTTGAGTGATAAAACCAACGTGAAGCACAAAGCACTGTCATTCTAAATATGGGTTGGATAAAATGTGAGGAGGGCCACTCGATTTTCCCTTGGCCTAACCTAGCCCCAATCTCATTCTGATCAAGGTTGGTGTGAAACTGTTATAACATGTTCTCTCTCTCTTCCCTGTGAAATTTATTAACATGCTGTAAGGCGATCTATGCCTCTGGCTGATAAGATTTCATCAGCTATCATGTTTTCTTCTCCTGTAGAGGATGGTGAAACTAATGAGCTGCCAACTCTGGGTGAGATCCCATTTCCCCCAGTAGATACAGGTAAGGAGTAATATATTTTGACTAAGTTGATGTCCCAGGGACAGTTAGTGAAAAACAGGTCAATCCAACACGATTGTGGTAAGATATGGAAAGAATGGTTAACATTGAGAGATTTATTCACCTCTGAATCTACAGATCCCTTGTGTATTTTTGATACTCACTCCCATTAATAGAAGTATAACCTTTATTATGATTATAGTATTACCATAATAATTGGATTGTACAACCCAGAATGAAGGGTTTGAAATTATGAAGTGTCTTTTTTCTGTGTTTCTTTCCCTTACTTTAATAAGAATTTAGACTATGTTGATATTGAAGCTAAAATCTAAACGCTTACATTAAGATATAATGATTATTAATCACACAACTAATAAGAGAATGGAATGTGAACGGATATTTTATACATGTGATTTTGTTATAACCAATTTCTGTGTTCATGCAAGTGACTGATTGAATGAATTCTCACTTATCAGTATCTGCAATTTGACAGTACGCACAAACCTTGTTTTGAGAACAAGGTCTCAGCTTAGAGAGAAGAAGCTTTGTGATGTATTGGTCGGTTACATCAATGAAAACGGTAATGATGAAATAATTATGCTTAATCATGCAAATGTAAATTATCTGTGTATAGCCATATATAAGACAACTGCTGGGACTGCTCCAGCAGAGCTCCTGACAAACATTCACTATGATGCATTAAGTTTGTTGGAACCTCTCCAGCGTGCTCTTCTGTAGCCTGTCAACTATGTGTCTGTCTATCCCTGTTCTCTCCTCTCTGCACAGACCATACAAACGCTTCACACCGCGTGGCCGCTGCTACTCTAACCTGGTGGTACCAGCGCGCACGACCCACGTGGAGTTCCAGGTCTCAGGCAGCCTCTGGAACTGCCGATCTGCGGCCAACAAGGCAGAGTTCATCTCAGCCTATACTTCCCTCCAGTCCCTCGACTTCTTGGCACTGACGGAAACATGGATTACCAATGATAACACTGCTACTCCTACTGCTCTCTCCTCGTCTGCCCACGTGTTCTCGCACACCCCGAGAGCTTCTGGTCAGCGGGGTGGTGGCACTGGGATCCTCATCTCTCCCAAGTGACATTTTCTCTTTTCTCCCCTGACCCATCTGTCTATCGCCTCCTTTGAATTCCATGCTGTCACAGTTACCAGCCCTTTCAAGCTTAACATCCTTATCATTTATCGCCCTCCAGGTTCCTTTGGAGAGTTCATCAATGAGCTTGACCGCCCTGATAAGTTCCTTTCCTGAGGATGGCTCACCTCTCACAGTTCTGGGTGACTTTAACCTCCCCACGTCTACCTTTGGACTCATTCCTCTCTGCCTCCTTCTTTCCACTCCTCTCCTCTTTTGACCTCACCCTCTCACCTTCCCCCCCTACTCACAAGGCAGGCAATACGCTTGACCTCATCTTTACTAGATGCTGTTCTTCCACTAATCTCATTGCAACTCCCCTCCAAGTCTCCGACCACTCCTTGTATCCTTTTCCCTCTCGCTCTCATCCAACACTTCCCACACTGCCCTACTCGGATGGTATCGCGCCGTCCCAACCTTCGCTCTCTCTCCCCCGCTCTCTCCTCTTCCATCCTATATCTCTTCTTCCCTCTGCTCAAACCTTCTCCAACCTATCTCCTGATTCTGCCTCCTCAACCCTCCTCTCCTCCTTTCTGCATCCTTTGACTCTCTATGTCCCCTATCCTCCAGGCCGGCTCGGTCCTCCTCCTGCTCCGTGGCTCGACGACTCATTGCGAGCTCACAGAACAGGGCTCCGGGCACCCGAGCGGAAATGGAGGAAAACTCGCCTCCCTGCGGACCTGGCATCCTTTCACTCCCTCCTCTCTACATTCTCCTCTTCTGTCTCTGCTGCTAAAGCCAATTTCTACCACTCTAAATTCCAAGCATCTGCCTCTAACCCTAGGAAGCTCTTTGCCCACTTCTCCTCCCTCCTGAATCCTCCTCCCCCCCCCTCCTCCCTCTCTGCGGATGACTTCGTCAACCATTTTGAAAAGAAGGTCGACGACATCCGATCCTCGTTTGCTAAGTCAAACGACACGCCTGGTTCTGCTCACACTGCCCTACCCTGTGCTTTGACCTCTTTCTCCTCTCTCTCCAGATGAAATCTCGCGTCTTGTGACGGCCGGCCGCCCAACAACCTGCCCGCTTGACCCTATCCCTCCTCTCTTCTCCAGACCATTTCCGGAGACCTTCTCCCTTACCTCACCTCGCTCATACACTCATCTTGACCGCTGGCTACGTCCCTTCCGTCTTCAAGAGAGCGAGAGTTGCACCCTTCTGAAAAAACCTACACTCGATCCCTCCGATGTCAATAACTACAGACCAGTATCCCTTCTTTCTTTTCTCTCAAAACTCTTGAACGTGCCGTCCTTGGCCAGCTCTCCTGCTATCTCTCTCAGAATGACCTTCTTGATCCAAATCAGTCAGGTTTCAAGACTAGTCATTCAACTGAGACTGCTCTTCTCTGTGTCACGGAGGCGCTCCCGCACTGCTAAAGCTAACTCTCTCTCCTCTGCTCTCATCTTCTAGACCTATCGCTGCCTTTGATACTGTGAACCATCAGATCCTCCTCTCCACCCTCTCCGAGCTGGGCATCTCCGGCAAGGTCCACGCTTGGATTGCGTCCTACCTGACAGGTCGCTCCTACCAGGTGGCGTGGCGAGAATCTGTCTCCGCACCACGTGCTCTCACCACTGGTGTCCCCCAGGGCTCTGTTCTAGGCCCTCTCCTATTCTCGCTATACACCAAGTCACTTGGCTCTGTCATATCCTCACATGGTCTCTCCTATCATTGCTATGCAGACGACACACAATTAATCTTCTCCTTTCCCCCCTCTGATAACCAGGTGGTGAATCGCATCTCTGCATGTCTGGCAGACATATCAGTGTGGATGACGGATCACCACCTCAAGCTGAACCTCGGTAAGACGGAGCTGCTCTTCCTCCGGGGAAGGACTGCCGTTCCATGATCTCGCCATCACGGTTTGACAACTCCATTGTGTCCTCCTCCCAGAGTGCTAAGAACCTTGGCGTGATCCTGGACAACACCCTGTGTTCTCAACTAACATCAAGGCGGTGACCCGTTCCTGTAGGTTCATTACATTTACATTTAAGTCATTTAGCAGACGCTCTTATCCAGAGCGACTTACAAATTGGTGCATTCACCTTATGATATCCAGTGGAACAACCACTTTACAATAGTGCATCTAACTCTTTTAAGGGGGGGGGGGGGGTTAGAAGGATTACTTTATCCTATCCTAGGTATTCCTTAAAGAGGTGGGGTTTCAGGTGTCTCCGGAAGGTGGTGATTGACTCCGCTGACCTGGCGTCGTGAGGGAGTTTGTTCCACCATTGGGGTGCCAGAGCAGCGAACAGTTTTGACTGGGCTGAGCGGGAACTGTACTTCCTCAGAGGTAGGGAGGCGAGCAGGCCAGAGGTGGATGAACGCAGTGCCCTTGTTTGGGTGTAGGGCCTGATCAGAGCCTGAAGGTACGGAGGTGCCGTTCCCCTCACAGCTCCGTAGGCAAGCACCATGGTCTTGTAGCGGATGCGAGCTTCAACTGGAAGCCAGTGGAGAGAGCGGAGGAGCGGGGTGACGTGAGAGAACTTGGGAAAGTTGAACACCAGACGGGCTGCGGCGTTCTGGATGAGTTGTAGGGGTTTAATGGCACAGGCAGGGAGCCCAGCCAACAGCGAGTTGCAGTAATCCAGACGGGAGATGACAAGTGCCTGGATTAGGACCTGCGCCGCTTCCTGCGTGAGGCAGGGTCGTACTCTGCGAATGTTGTAGAGCATGAACCTACAGGAACGGGTCACCGCCTTGATGTTAGTTGAGAACGACAGGGTGTTGTCCAGAGATCACGCCAAGGTCTTAGCACTCTGGGAGAGGACACAATGGAGTTGTCAACCGTGATGGCGAGATCATGGAACGGGCAGTCCTTCCCCGGGAGGAAGAGCAGCTCCGTCTTGCCGAGGTTCAGCTTGAGGTGGTGATCCGTCATCCACACTGATATGTCTGCCAGACATGCAGAGATGCGATTCACCACCTGGTTATCAGAGGGGGAAAGTTCATGCTCTACAACATTCGACCCTGCCTCACGCAGGAAGCGGCGCAGGTCCTAATCCAGGCACTTGTCATCTCCCGTCTGGATTACTGCAACTCGCTGTTGGCTGGGCTCCCTGCCTGTGCCATTAAACCCTACAACTCATCCAGAACGCCGCAGCCCGTCTGGTGTTCAACTTTCCCAAGTTCTCTCACGTCACCCCGCTCCTCCGCTCTCTCCACTGGCTTCCAGTTGAAGCTCGCATCCGCTACAAGACCATGGTGCTTGCCTACGGAGCTGTGAGGGGAACGCGCACTCCGTACCTTCAGGCTCTGATCAGGCCCTACACCCAAACAAGGGCACTGCGTTCATCCACCTCTGGCCTGCTCGCCTCCCTACCTCTGAGGAAGTACAGTTCCGCTCAGCCAGTCAAAAACTGTTCGCTGCTCTGGCACCCAATGGTGGAACAAACTCCCTCACGACGCAGGTCAGCGGAGTCAATCACCACCTTCCGGAGACACCTGAAACCCCACCTCTTTAAGGAATACCTAGGATAGGATAAAGTAATCGTTCTAACCCCCCCCCCCCCCCTTAAAAGAGTTAGATGCACTATTGTAAAGTGGTTGTTCCACTGGATATCATAAGGTGAATGCACAATTTGTAAGTCGCTCTGGATAAGAGCGTCTGCTAAATGACTTAAATGTAAATGTAAATGTGCTGACAATAAACAATGATTCATTTAAAATGGACTTTGAGTGTCCCTGTGTAAGATTTCCACAACAATATCATCATAGCTTATATACTGTGTATATATAGCCAACCATGCTATTATGTGTATTACCTTACGAGGACTGTGGGCTCTCGTTTTCAATGGCCGACGTAAGACATTTAAGCATGTTAACCCTTACAAGGCTGCCAGCCCAGACGGCATCCCTAACCGAATCCTCAGAGCATGTGCAGACCAGCTGGCTGGAGTGTTTACAGACATATTCAATCTCTCTCTATCCCAGTCTGCTGCCCTGTCACGAGAATTTTCAATCCCAATGATAATAACCAGCAATCAATAAGCTTTGACCAATCCCGAGGTTTGAAAGACCCTGGGTTTAATAATAATTAGGCAAAGACTCAGCTTATGCAAAAGGTTCGTTGTAGTTTATTCATGAGAGCTCTAAAAATCATATAATGCGCATAGCCTTTTAAATTACATTTACATTTACATTTAAGTCATTTAGCAGACGCTCTTATCCAGAGCGACTTACAAATTGGTGCATTCACCTTATGACATCCAGTGGAACAGCCACTTTACAATAGTGCATCTAAATCTTTTAAGGGGGGGGGGGGTCAGAAGGATTACTTTATCCTATCCTAGGTATTCTCTTAAAGAGGTGGGTTCAGGTGTCTCCGGAAGGTGGGTGATTGACTCCGCTGTCCTGGCGTCGTGAGGGACGCCAGGACTCCTACACGCGCCTACAAGTCTACAAGAGCATCTGTTCCTCCTGGGTGGAGGAACTTTATCTCCTGTCCTTTGGCCTCACAGTACCAAAACATGTCTGTTGTCAGTTCCTCTTTATCACACACAAACACAATGTTCTCACTGTCTCACAATATTCTAGTATTATGTCTAAACACATTGTCTAAGCTTCTGTAACTATTAGGGTGAAATACTTTAGTCATTACTCTTAATGTCATTCAGATTCTCTTATTACTTTAAACATATAAATTCCATTATCATGCCCCCACTTGCTTCAAGATGTCCACCATTGTTCCTGTACCCAAGAAAGCAAAGGTAACTGAACTAAATGACTATCACCCCATAGCATGAATAGCATTCCAGGTGAAGCTGGTTGAGAGAATGCCAAGAGTGTGCAAAGCTGTCAAGGCAAAGGGTGGCTACTTTGAAGAATCAAAAATTTCAAAAAATATTTTGATTTAACATTTTCTTTTTTGGTTACTACATGATTCCATATGTGTTATTTCATAGTTTTGATGTCTTCACTATTAATCTACAATGTACAAAATAGTAAAAATAAAGACATGGGCAGGTGTGTCCAAACTTTTGACTGGTGTTGTATGTAAGAATGATGTTCATTGACTACAGCTCAGCATTCAACACCATAGTACCCTCCAAGCTCATCATTAAGCTTGGGGCCCTGTGTCTGAACCCCGCCCTGTGCAAATGGGTCCTGGACTTCCTGACGGGCCGCCCCCAGGTGGTGAAGGTAGGACAGTCGTAGGCCTGATTACCAACAATGACGGGACAGCCTACAGGGAGGAGGTGAGGGCCCTGGCAGAGTGGTGCCAGGAAAATAACCTCTCCCTTAATGTCAACAAAACAAAGGAGCTGATCATGGACTTCAAGAGACAGCACAGGGAGCACTCCCCCATCCACATCAGTACATCCACATGTACTTCCGCCGCCGACAGAGATGGCCGCCTCGCTTCGCGTTCCTAGGAAACTATGCAGTATTTTGTTTTTTTACGTGTTATTTCTTACGTGTTATTTCTTACATTGGTACCCCAGGTAATCTTAGGTTTCATTACATACAGTCGGGAGGAACTACTGAATATAAGAGCAACATCAACTCACTATCATTACGACCAGGAATATGACTCTCCCGAAGCGGATCCTGTGTTTTGCCTTCCACCCAGTACAATGGATCTGATCCCAGCCGGCGACCCTAAACAACGACGCCGTAAAAGTGGCAAACGAAGCAGTCTTCTGGTCAGGCTTCGGAGACGGGCACATCGCGCTCCACTCCCTAGCATACTACTCGCCAATGTCCAGTCTCTTGACAACAAGGTTGATGAAATCCGAGCAAGGATAGCATTCCAGAGAGACATCAGAGACTGTAACGTTGTTTGCTTCACGGAAACATGGCTCACTCGAGAGACGCTAACAGAGTCGGTGCAGCCAGCTGGTTTCTTCACGCATCGCGCCGACAGAAACAAACATCTTTCTGGTAAGAAGAGGGGCGGGGGGGTATGCCTTATGATCAACGAGACATGGTGTGATCATAACAATATACAGGAACTCAAGTCATTCTGTTCAGCTGACTTAGAATTCCTCACAATCAAATGTCGACCGCATTATCTACCAAGGGAATTCTCTTCGATTATAATCACAGCCGTATATATTCCCCCCCAAGCAGACACAKCGATGGCCCTGAACGAACTTTATCTGACTCTATGTAAACTGGAAACCACACACCCTGAGGCTGCATCCATCGTAGCTGGGGATTTTAACAAGGCTAATCTGAAAACAAAACTCCCTCAATTCTATCAGCATATCGATTGTGCTACCAGGGCTGGTAAAACCCTGGATCATTGTTATTCTAAATTCCGTGACGCATTTAAGGCCCTCCGACCTGTTAAACGTGTTAACCCTCGCAAGGCTGCAGGCCCAGACGGCATTTCCAGCCGCGTCCTCAGAGCATGCGCAGACCAGCTGGCTGGTGTGTTTACGGACATATTCAATCAATCCTTATCCCAGTCTGCTGTTCCCACATGCTTCAAGAGGGCCACCATTGTTCCTGTTCCCAAGAAAGGTAAGGTAACTGAGCTAAACGACTAYCGCCCCGTAGCACTCACTTCCGTCATCATGAAGTGCTTGGAGAGACTAGTCAAGGACCATATCACCTCCACCCTACCTGACACCCTAGACCCACTCCAATTTGCTTACCGACCCAATAGGTCCACAGACGACGCAATCGCAACCACACTGCACACTGCCCTAACCCATCTGGACAAGAGGAATTCCTATGTGAGAATGCTGTTCATCGACTACAGATCAGCATTTAACACCATAGTACCCTCCAAACTCGTCATCAAGCTCGAGACCCTGGGTCTCGACCCCGCCCTGTGCAACTGGGTACTGGACTTCCTGACGGGCCGCCCCCAGGTGGTGAGGGTAGGTAACAACATCTCCACCCCGCTGATCCTCAACATTGGGGCCCCAGAAGGGTGCGTTCTGAGCCCTCTCCTGTACTCCCTGTTCACCCACGACTGTGTGGCCATGCACGCCTCCAACTCAATCATCAAGTTTGCGGACGACACTACAGTGGTAGGCTTGATTACCAACAACGACGAGACGGCCTACAGGGAGGAGGTGAGGGCCCTCGGAGTGTGGTGTCAGGAAAATAACCTCACACTCAACGTCAACAAAACAAATGAGATGGTTGTGGACTTCAGGAAAAAGCAGAGGGAGCACCCCCCTATCCACATCGACGGGACAGTAGTGGAGAGGGTAGTAAGTTTTAAGTTCCTCGGTGTACACATCACGGACAAACTGACATTGGTCCACCCACACAGACAGCGTTGTGAAGAAAGGCGCAGCAGCGCCTCTTCAACCTCAGGAGGCTGAAGAAATTCGGCTTGTCACCAAAAGCACTCACAAACTTCTACAGATGCACAATCGAGAGCATCTGGCGGCTGTATCACCGCCTGGTACGGCAACTGCTCCACCCACAACCGTAAGGCTCTCCAGAGGTAGTGAGGTCTGCACAAGCATCACCGGGGGCAAAACTACCTGCCCTCCAGGACACCTACACCACCCGATGTCACAGGAAGGCCATAAAGATCATCAAGGACAACAACCACCCAAGCCACTGCCTGTTCACCCCGCTATCATCCGAAGGCGAGGTCAGTACAGGTGCATCTAAGCAGGACCGAGAGACTGAAAAAACGCTTCTATCTCAAGCCATCAGCTGTTAAACAGCCACCACTAACATTTAGTGGCCGCTGCCAACATACTGACTCAACTCCAGCCACTTTAATAATGGAATTGATGGAAATTATGTAAAAATGTATCACTAGCCACTTTAAACAATGCCACTTAATATAATGTTTACATACCCTACATTACTCATCTCATATGTATATGTATATACTGTACTCTATATCATCTACTGCATCTTGCCATCTTTATGTAATACATGTATCACTAGCCACTTTAAACTATGCCACTTTGTTTATATACCCTACATTACTCATCTCATATGTATATACTGTACTCTATACCATCTACTGCATCTTGCCTATGCCGTTCTGTACCATCACTCATTCATATATCTTTATGTACATATTCTTTATCCCTTTACACTTGTGTGTATAAGGTAGTAGTGTGGAATTGTTAGGTTAGATTACTCGTGTGTTACTACTGCATTGTCGGAACTAGAAGCACAAGAATTTCGCTACTCTCGCATTAACATCTGCTAACCATGTGTATGTGACAAATAAAATTTGATTTGATCAATGAGACCGCAGTGGAGAAGGTGAAAAGTTTCTCAAGTTCTACATCATACACATCACTGACAATCTGAAATGGTCCACCTATACAGACAGTGTGGTGAAGAAGGCGTATCCTCATGAGGCTGAAGAAATTTGGCTTGGCCCCTAAGACCCTCACAAACTTTTACAGATGCACCATTGAGAGCATCCTGTTGGGCTGTATCACCACCTGTATGGCAACTGCACCTCCTGCAACTATAGGGCTCTCCAGAGGGTGGTGGGGTCTGCCCAACGCCAAGCTTAATTTGTAAATCGGAGGTGCCGGAACAAAAGGTGAGCGCGAGAAGGGGTGACCTGGGAGTTTCTCAGTAGCAGAACTCCCAGCTGCATTAAGTACTGCACTGCATCTCCTCCTCATGGACTGCACCAGATTTGCCAGTTCTGCTGTGAGATGTTACCCCATTCCTGAACCAAGGCACCTGCAAATTCCCGGACATTTCTGGGGAATGGCCCTTGCCCTCACCCTCCGATCCAACAGGTCCCAGAGGTGCTCAATGGGATTAGGGCTCTTCGCTGGCCATGGCAGAACACTGACATTCCTGTCTTGCAGGAAATCACGCACAGAACAAGCAGTATGGCTGGTGGCATTGTCATGCTGGAGGGTCATGTCAGGATGAGCTGTGCAGGAAGGGTACCACATGAGGGAGGAGGATGTCTTCCCAGTAACGCACAGCGTTGAGATTGCCTGCAATGACAACAAGCTCAGTCCGATGATGCTGTGACACACCCCCCAGACCATGACGGTCCCTCCACCTCCAAATCGATCCCACTCCAGAGTACAGGCCTCAGTGTAACGCTAATTCCTTCGACGATAAACGCGAATCCGACCATCACCCCATGTAAGACAAAACCGCGACTTGTCAGTGAAGAGCACTTTTTGCCAGTCCTGTCTGGTCCAGCGACGGTGGGTTTGTGTCCATAGGCGACGTTGTTGCCAGTGACGTCTGCAGTCCTCATGCCTCCTTGCAGCATGACTAAGGCACGTTCACGCAGATGAGCAGGTACGCTGGGCATCTTTCTTTTGGTGTTTTTCAGAGTCAGTAGAAAGGCCTCTTTAGTGTCCTAAGTTTTCATAACTGTGACCTGAATTGCCTACCATCTGTAAGCTGTTAGTGTCTTAACGACCGTTCAACAGGTGCATGTTCATTAATTGTTTATGATTCATTGAACAAGCATGGGAAACAGTGTTTAAACCCTTGACAATGAAGATCTGTGAAGTTATTTGGATTTTTACGAATTATCTTTGAAAGACAGGGTCCTGAAAAAGTTTACTTAATGAAGCTGCCAGTTGAGGACTTGTAAGGCGTCTGTTTCTCACACACAACATAACTATTATTAATGCGTTAAGCTATACATAATTATATTTGGAAAAAACAAAGTTTGATGACATGACAATTCCCACTCTCTCTTCGCCTGACTCTATACCTTCGGGATCCTTTCCTGCTGCGTTCCACAAAAATGAAGGTCCTAAAAAAACTCATGCTTTTACCCAGTCTTCCCCTTCTGGCCATAGGTTACAAGAGATGTTCTCAAGCCATGTAATTTTCACGTCGCTCTCCATCTCCTTCCTCCTCCATGGCCTCCCGATATTCACGTGCGGTGGCCCTAATCAACTTTACCTACTCGTGGTAACTCAGCACTGTTTATACATTTCAACATCAATGCCCTCAGAAGATGCTATCCCAACAATGCTACCACTAACACTGCCCATGATGTATACTTCAAAATATTCCTCATTTGCGCTATAGTCCAGTTCCGTGCTGTTACTATAGCATCCTTCAGTTACTGTCCCTACAGCGACTGCTGTGAGAATAGCTATTGCATTGATTGTCTCCTGCTCCCGATCTCCTATTGCCTTTGTTGTTCCCCGATAGATTTAGGACTGAATCTTTCAGATACTCCCTACCTCCGAAACTTTTACATATGCACAATTGAGAGCATCCTGTCGGGCTGTATCACCGCCTGGTACGGCAACTGCACCACACGCAACCGCAGGGATCTCCAGAGGGTGGTGTGGTCTGCCCAACGCATCACCGGCGGCACACTGCCTGCCCTCCCGGACACCTACAGCACCAGTGTAAACTTTGGGTCTCAGCGGTTTATAAGCAGCCCCCTTCTGACACTTTCCTGTCACCGTCACTCGGTCCCAATCTTCTGGGAGATATGTCAAGTGTTTGCTGGCTGTTAGAAATGGGGGAGATATTAGTGGCGTTGGAAGAGTATCCAACCTCACAAAACTCTGAGTCACATGTTTCTTAATTACACTCTGCAGGAACTTCTCTTCCTTAATTTATGAGCCACATAAATCTCCGCTCCAGTCATTTCCCAATTCCCCGTAACGCTAACGCCTTGGTTTTTGGGACTCCACAGAATACACTGATGTCGGTCCTCCAGCCTTTGCAATTAACACCCTTATGCAGACATTCTGTCTCAAACACATGCCCCATATGTACCTTGCCTCCGGACACAAATACATTTGCACATAAATCATTCTAACCCATAACACATTAGTCACTACTGCTAATCCACTTCTATAATTATAAACATACTAAAACATTCTCAAATCAATTACTCAATTTCCAACAATCCCTCCTCTGGAACAATGATCACGTGTGTTCCACGACACCTAGAAAACATATTAATTTGAACAGGGAAGAGAGAAAATACATGATTAATAATTTCACACTACCCTTGATGCGAATGAGACTGGCACAAGAACCGTCCATCCGTTCAATTCTATACCAATGGGATGCTAGTCTCCATGCCAGTCTCCTTCATCCTCATCCTTGGGTGTCAAAGCAAGACACAGACTATGAACCTTGTACGTAATTGTACTGTATCATCCAGCAATCCATATGTATTGCTGCGCTTTAACATTAGGATCACTAGCAACCCGTCATTCAGGGCAGGGTTTTGAGGCCCACATTTGTTTTGCTAAAAATGTGGGGCTCAAAACCCTGCCCTTGAATGACAGGTCACCACTGATCCTAATGTTAAAGCTTCCCTGTTCAAATCAATATGTTTTCTAGGTGTTGTGGAATATGAGAGTGATCATTGTCCAGAGGAAGGATTGTTGGAAATACACTACCGTTCAAAAGTTTGGGGTCACTTAGAAATGTCCTTGTTTTTGAAAGAAAAGCAAAAAAAAGTGTCCATTAAAATAACATCAAATTGATCAGAAATACAGTGTAGACATTGTTAATGTTGTAAATTACTATTGTAGCTGGAAACGGATGATTTTTTATGGAATATCTATATAGGCATACAGAGGCCCATTATCAGCATGTTCCAATGGCACGTTGTGTTATCTAATCCAAGTTAAGCATTTTAAAAGACTTATTGATCATTAGAAAACCCTTTTGCAATAATGTTAGCACGGCTGAAAACTGTTGTTCTGATTAAAGAAGCAATAAAACTGGCCTTCTTTAGACTAGTTGAGTATCTGGAACGTCAGCATTTGTGGGTTTGATTACAGGCTCAAAATGGCCATAAACAAAGACCTTTCTTCTGAAACTCGTCAGTCTATTCTTGTTCTGAGAAATTAAGGCTATTCCATGCGAGAAATTGCCAAGAAACTGGCGATCTAGTACAACTCTGTGTACTACTCCCTTCACAGAACAGAGCAAACTGGCTCCAACAAGAATAGAAAGAGGAGTGGGAGGCCCCTGGGCACAACTGAGCAAGAGGACAAGTACATTAGAGTGTCTAGTTTGAGAAACAGACGCCTCACAAGTCCTCAACTGGCAGCTTCATTAAATAGTACCCGCAAAACACCAGTCTCAACGTCAACAGCGAAGAGGCGACTCCGGGATGCTGGTCTTCTAGGCAGAGTTGCAAAGTAAAATGAGTCATTTGGAACGAATCAGTGGCTAACTGCATGCAGTGCAATGCAACCAGTAGCCTGCTATTCAATTGAGTGACTGTTTTTTTTCCGGAGTTCCCACCATTAATCCAGAGAATGCCAAACTTTGATGACAAAGTCTGATGACAAAACCGCTGAGCCACCTTCATGTTTAAGTGGGCACATTACAAGCCAAGGTGAGCCCAAAAATGTATTGTATGCTGCTGCATAAATTATATAACATGCAAGGGCGATAGTATTACTTACTTTCTTAGCTGCAGTATGCCTAAGTATGTTATGTAGTAAGCTGTTAGTAGCCCATGTGCCTCACCCTTATAATTTGGTCTATTTTCACCTCACGTTACTGTTCTGACTCGGCGATGCTGCACATGTAGCGTGTAACCTGTTTTTGAGAAATGTCATCATCTAATATTGTAAGAGGTTTCATTGTCTGCTTATATGCCCCCTTTATTTATTCTACGGTTCTGACTTACTGTAAGAGCAGTCCATGTTCTGCATTCTGTTGCTGTACATTTCAAAAGTGCTGAACACATAGTTATATCGACTACATCCATCGTCGCTCGCTCATTAGTCTTAATCTAAATTACAGAATGCCTCTTATCCGCTCAGCGTTCCCTTATGCCATAGTTTGTACATGTCAATTGTCAGCTATGTTTTTTTTTTTTTAAAGGCAGTAAACGAGGCTGAATTAATTGTTTCGCTGCCAGACAAGTCTCCGCTGATAGCCAGGTGTAGCGGTGGTGAGGATTCACTCCATTGTGCTGGAAAGAAAGCTCTGCTGTTGGGACAGCTTTATGTAGGACCTAACAGTTTGTGAGCACCACTTGTCGCCGTTATAGTGTAATTAATGTATTGTTTAGTAGTGTCTTTGCTGGCATGCATCGAAACATTTTTAGGGGAGTTTGCCCCACCAAGATTTACATTCTAAAATTGCCACTGATTAGGACTCTGATGACATTGTAAAATGAAACCCCTACTCTCAAAATAGCCCATTGTGGTTAGCCCAAGCTATCATCTAGTGGGTTCTGTAATAACCTCCCTCTCGGAGGACACCATCTAGTGGTTTAAAGGGAGGAAAACCCTCCCTAGACTCAATAAATTCGAGCAGTGCACCCTCCCCTCACTTTGTGCTCTTTCCCGAATCATAATAAAACACTTGATAAATTAATCAACCCAATTTTAGAATGACAGTCCTTAGTGCTTCGCTTTGAGTTGATCACTCAAATTCGAGACCCTCAATTTAGCACACACCGACAGTTAGAATGTACATTTACAAAACAGGGAAAACATATAAACAGTCTGTACTACAAGATAGGAACTTTTCTCAGTACGTCCCATTTGTCCCTGTTTTACTGTCGCGAGTGGCATGTTTGTATTTGTGCCAAGGCAGCAGCTACTCTTCCTGGGGTCCAGCAAAATTAAGGCAGTTAATACCAGATCGGTATCTCAATGCATTTTAATCTAAATTACAATAAGCGTGTGTAGACCTCCAAAATCAACATGATACCCCAAATAAACAGTTTACAGCAACCTTAAATCAATTCACAGGCACAGTTGACCACCCCCTCCTTCCCCGTACACTTTTTCCGGTGTTTCTTCATTTCTGCTTCAGATAGTGTTTCAGTTTGTCCTCCCAATGTCACATGTTCAAAGTGGATGGCCCTTGATAATGTGTCTCACCTGAGCCGCCACTGTTGTTTACATTCCATTATTTCATTTTTCAACCAGCATCATGAAAGAAGATTGGACGGGCTCACTTCACGTGGACTCATGCCACACTCCTGAGAGAATAGGCATTAGAGAAAAAGTCAGTTGACAGCTTTGAATGGATGCCGTGTACTGGTTGCTGGCTCGGACTTAGGTCTAAGTAGAAGTGGTGAAAGACAAGGTCGTAGTGAACGCCTTTGTCACTACTTCTTCAGCCGGTTGGGGGGTGAAGCTCACACTGTTCTCGTTGATTAATTCCTTCCATGCATCAAGATACCATCTGCAGTCACTATCAAAAATGCTTGGCTCTCCTCCAGAATGTATATGCAACCTTTTATCACCATGGACATTCTCTACAACCTACCTAAGCATGACAATTTATCCATACACAGACTCTACAGCCTCACTGCCACCACGGCTGGGCTTTCACCCCCCTTTCAGGTCTAGTAGGGAACCAACCCAACTCGGGATTTACCCCCTAGGATGTACCCTTTGCAGGTACCAGCTTGCTCGGGTTTACCTTCCGGGACTTACCATATACCATTAATCTACAACCGGTCATAATACAATGGGATTACTGAATAAATGTAGGTTTTCCAGGTCCGTATCCTATAATTGGTTCAGCCTACGACTCATCTCCCCAAGATGTCAGATTGAGTGGTAAATGTGCCTACCTTGATTTTGTGCCAGCTACCGTTTCACTGTTTTGGACTCTCTAGTTCGACTGTAAATTGTGGTGAACCCTATTAGGTTCTAAATAAACAGAGCAAAACTCACAGATTACTAGTAATGTCATGTTTCCATCAGCAAAAGTGTTTATACACCCCCTCCCCCTTTTAGGCAGAGTCTCCTCCTTTTCTCTAAACACTACATCTTTGTTGCTAGGCAGGACGTTAAGTGATGTGGGTAATAAACTGTTCCTTCTCTCTTCATGTGACCTGACCTCGGCACCCATTCCTCACTAATCCACAGCTATCCATCCTCATCAGTGACCATGTGATTGCCTTTTCCCTTACTTAGTAACTCTCCAAGCCCTGGTTCATATCCATCCTCCATTGACCCGACCATATACATTCCTCCAACATATAACCATTAACTTATGGTGTAGCTAGTATTTCAAATTACAACCCAACAGCATGCTTGATAAAGTGCTTAAACGACTTCCTGAACAAGTCCCCGTCGATGTAGCCACTGTTTGACCGTCCATACAAGGCTTGGGGGGGCCGCCCAGTGTATAGTTGCCGCTGGGGAAACACTTGGGGTAGATGATAAATAGGGGGTGGTCCCTCCCAGCTGTGTTGAAGCACTGTGATATGCTCCTTGACCCCCGGAGCCTGCGGGTACACGTGTTTTGCGCCCTTGTACCTGCTCTGGCACCTGTGCCCGCTCTGGCCGCTACAAAACCCAGACTCACAGTTATGGATTTGTCTGGGTTTCTTCCTCAACCCACTCTCCTCCAATTGCTTCTCATAAGAAGTGAAGGTGTCCATAGTCAGACGGGTGGCACGCTCAGCTCCCCCCGTCCAGGGTGTCTGGCCTTCTCCTGAACATTTCCCGTCACCTCTTCCCCAATGGTGTGATTGTCTCCCTTGGGTGCCGAAACCTAGAATAGAATATTAATTGTCCACCCAGGATGTTTATTTTGGCATCACATACATTAAGAACAGTCGCCCAGCATTCTACATACATGAACACATAACACCAAATACTTGCATAGTTTGTCGGTGTATTTCATCAGCCTCTGTCTGGTGAAGCTGAACCAATAGCTGGCACAGTAGATACAGTACTGCACCAGATAATCATAATCCTTCTGAATCCTTCTGGCGTCTGAAGTTAGGGGGAAATTAGTGAGATGTCTCATAGAATGGCGTGGTATGCAAAATAGGTCAACTTTGAGCACCTTCATCTCTTGGATGTTTGCCATTCAGGTCTAAAAAGTCCCTTTCTGAGCACTTCTGCAATGGGCAAATATGTATGGAAGGTTTCGCTCAACTCAAAAGGGGTGCTGTCAAAAAGTAATTGAATTCAAACGGATTTATCCATACATTTTACGAAGACAAATATGATTTTTTATGTTCTGAATTGTTCAGTGGGGTCTTTATCTAACAGATCATTAACATTATATAAAAAATATATAATGATTTCGTAACCTAATACATTCAATAATAAGCACCGAGCTCTGTCGACAGTGCCGTGCGTCTTCTTGCAGCGATTTGAGGATTTTACATGTTTTGGTCTTCTGCAAAATTGGTTCCGAGGGTCGCGAAAAGCTAAATTAACATGACAAGCTGAATGTAAAAGGATTTGAAAATTAAAAGCTTGCGGTATACCCAGTGCTCCATTGACATTTTATAGATACTTGTTTTTCTGATAAATCTGAGAAATTAGTATGGAAAAGTGTATACTCTATATTGTTTTATGTTCTACAGATTCGAGAAGAAAGACGAGTTCAACAGTGAGCCTGTCAGTTTGCCTTAATTCTTGCACGTATATCATCCAGTCTATAGACATTAAAACCAGATCCAGCCTAGCTGACGCAATGCTATTTTGGCCTCCATTGATTTAGTCACCCTAATCTTGGCCATTCTACAAGGTTAAAAACTCCAATACATTTTTAAACAGATTATGATAGAGACATGAGGTTTGGACCATTGGTTTTTCTTAGAGTATCTACACAATTAACTTGTTTAAACGTCAGATTGTTACCATGGATACTACATAATTACATCGCCCTAAAAAAAATCTACAAGCCAGAACTGTTAACGAGTAGAAATTATGAAGCTATGGCAGCGGATGCCCAACAGTCTGTGGATGTCAGGCAGTTGAGAGCTCCTGAAACACTAATTTCAAAAAAGGTTGATTTTGTTGTGTTTTTTTGCTAAGGTGATTAATTGTACAGGTCAAACTAGTAAAACAAATCGAAGAAATTGGAAATCATTGTGAAAGCGGTAAAAGGATCTTAGATGTCCAGGATTTCACAGGATGCAACATTGCAGGGAATGCTGTCTGAAGAAGCTTCCCCCTCTCAGGGGCAGAGCCTGTGTAGAGATCTGAGTAAGCTACATTTGACTAACACCAGGCCCAAACCGGACACGTCGAGTGCGCTGCAAAAATATATGTACACATACATGTTTTTCAATCATTGCACCCACACTGCTCACGGACGCCAATGAGCATCTGTGTTGCCAGGTGCTAAAATAGAAGTTGATTCTATTTGTTACGCAGAACGCACTGCAAGTCTTGTCTCTCCCATCTTCATTGGTTTTTAGAAGCATATACCCACTTGCCATCTTCTCATTGGTTTAGGAACTTATACTCATCTGGTTGATTGAAAGATGAACTGAGGTCGGTTGTGGTAATGCACCTTATTATGAAAGTTGCCAATCACCAGGAAAAATAACTTAATGTTTATATACCAGGAGAAATTAGCTAGCAACAGCAAGCTACCTAACAATTTCCATAAATGTTTAATGCTTTTCGACCTGTCCCCAAATTAATATAATTGGTTCAGTGTTTTGAGATTTTAACCTGCGTGTCGTGATCGTGCTTGGTGTGGGGGGACAAAATACATTTATGCACGATGGCGCATGCACGCAGCCGGTTTGGGTTCCTTGTTGGCTCGATTTTCAGTAGACTAGTCTGTACATTGTGGGTATTTCCTTTATTTTATTTTTTCAATACTGGTGCCATTCGCACATGGCATACACTAGCACAATATCGCAGAGCCTAACCGAACAGCTGATTGCGAGGAAACGTCACAGATAGAACAATAAGACATATATTTCAGTGGATGTATAAATGTGAAGCATCTGAATAGTGTTTCCACTCACTACTAAATATGGTAGTGAGAGGAAACCCACTGGCGAGCAGTGGGAGAAGATGGAACGAGATGGATTTTGGCCAACATTGCAAATTTGAAACATTTGATCTCAATACAGTTCTGTTCCCAAAACTAGAATCTGTAATGAACAGAGTGGACTAAGTTTTGTAGACTTTACCCTTTGCTAAAGTTTTTTTTTTAAGTGCGTTATTTAGTAGGAGTGCAAAGGCAAATTGAGTTAAAGCACACACGCACTTCATTGAGTAGGCGTTTCCTAACGGAAATATGCAGATGATGCTACAACAAGCCAATTGGCTCATGCTAGCTCGTGCTTGGCTCTGCCCATCTTGCTTGTTCTGCCCACTGACTAATTTGTTCCATTAGACCAGTCAGTCGTTTCCATCTCTTTTGTTTAGATAGAACAAATATTTGGAAACGTGCTTCGGTCGACTACCTTCGGCTATTGTTGACATATTGTGCATCACGTGCAATGCGTGAAAGAGATTGAAAATACAAGACAGAATTTACCGGTGCCGTAAAAGTTGGGTAAACAACCATTTCCTGTGGATTCCCTATCTCCACCTCCTACCAACCAAAAGGTACAACCGGTAAAGAAATTGTAAATATCATTTTATTCAACATTCTGGCATCTTAAGGTTTTATTGGTGACTACATCCAAAAAGGTGTATTGCCGCCACCTACTGGGTGGGGTAAAAACTGAGATCTTTTTTTGTTAAACTAACAAGATACAAATTAAACACTCATATTCGCACGCAAATTGATTTTGTCCCCCCACACCAAACGCGATCACGACACACAGGTTGCAATATCAAAACAAACTCTGAACCAATTATATTACATTTTGGAACAGGTCGAAAAGCATGAAACATTTATGGCAATTTAGCTGGCTAGCTTGCAGTTGCTAGCACATTTGTCCTATTTAGCTAGCTAGCTTGCTGTTGCTATTTAATTTGTCCTGGGATATAAACATTGAGTTATTTTACCTGAAATGCACATGGTCCTCTAATCCACACATAAAACAGTCAACCGAATCGTTTCTAGTCATCTCTCATTCTTCCAGGCTTCTTTTTCTTCTCTTGACTTTATATTGCGATTGGCAACTTTCATAAATTAGGTGCATTACCGCCACTGATCCCGTTTGTCTTCAGTCACCCACGTGGGTAAACCAATGAGGAGATGGCACGTGGGTACCTGCTTCTATAAACCAATGAGGAGATGGTGAGGCAGGACTTGCAGCGCGATCTGAATCAGAAATAGAACTGACTTCTATTTTAGCCCTTGGCAACGCAGGCGCTCGTTGACGCAATAATTGAATATAGATTTCTACATTTATTTTGCAACGCGACTCAAGTCAGCCTGTAATAACACTTCCCTGTGGATATTTGGTCTCATATTACCTCCTACATAAAGACAATCTGCAGACAACAGGTAAAGTACATTCAAATTAAGTTTATTCAGTCTGATTTGTGAAGGGGCTCCTGAGTGGCGCAGCAGTCAAAGGCACTGCATCTCAACGCTAGAGGCATCACTAGACACTGGTTCAATTCCAGGCTGTATCACAAACGGCCATGTTTAGGGTTAGGTCGGGGTAGGCCGTCATTGTAAATAATAATTTGTTCTTAACCGACTTGCCTAGTTATATATATTTTTGTATTTATATATATTTTTTTATTGTTAGTTTTCAAAGTATAGATAGGACTCTTATTCTGAAGGATTCCAAAAACCGTGACCCGGAAAGTACTTAATTATTCTTGTCTGCTTCACAGCGGTAGTAACGAGAACGTACCGGGGTGTGAAACACAAATTTGCCGGCAGAACAACACCAAAAGAGCGGCAAAGTGTTCACGTTTATCGTTCAAAGAACGTCAAGTATTTGTTATTATCCTGGCAACTGGTGACGAGGCAAAACTCCGAACGACTGAGGTAGCATTAAAGCCGTTCAGGAATAGGCGCCGTCTGTCGAGTCTCCATGAAATATTTTCAGAGACTTGTCTTTGAAAATAAATAGATTTGTCTGCTGGAAACAATTAATACTCCAACGAACATAATGGGATACGTCGTTTAACTTGTGCAGGTTGACAACAACTGGGGCAATTTGGGAGGACCTCTGGGTAAGTGGACACCGCAAGCGGCCCGTGTCCACATCAGCGACAGAAGCCGGGGTGTCGGCTTGAGAGTCTTCGGGTGGAAAATCTCCAACACTAGAGCTACAGCGCTGACTAAATAGCGTCGTACGAACAGGAGCTGCGCCGACATTTAACAATTGGGAGCCGGGGATTATCCGGACAGAGACCTCATGAATGGAAATCGGAACTTCAGGTATATTCTTACACCGTCTGTCAAACCCCATATTAAATTGTTACAGTTGGTGTTGAAGTTTTGTAGGCTGACTAACGTTATCAGTTTAATTCCTTAAAGGATAGCATACGATCAAGCCTACTATACCAATCAGATGAAATTAAATATAACTCATTCAGTCCTTTCACTGTACTGTCTGGGTTAGAAAACTAATTTGGGTGACTAGATATACGGTCGTTGGTAAGATTGTTTGCTGGTTGGTAGCCTCTGCCGGGTCCCCTTCAACCGAGGGGTCCAGCTGCGACATCATCTCAGATCAGTCATCTCACATGGCCTCTATGCTGCCACCTACTGATATGTAATCTCTCAGGAAAAGTGGGGGATTCGAAAGGAACCATAGAGGGTTTGCAGTTGCGTCACAAATCACCTAGCAACCCCAAATTTCGTGTTGGAAGACAAACTCACATGCTGACCAGACAGCTCGCTCGCCATTGCACACATGTCGTTTTTGTCCACGCACACCAGACACGATCAGGACACGCAGGTTGAAATATCAAAACGAACTTTGAACCAAATATATTAATTTGGGGACCGGTCAAAAAGCAAACATTTATGGTAATTTAGCTAGCTGTTGCTAATAACAACCCAATGTTTATATCCTAGGACAAATKAGCTTGCTAGAGTTTGCGCTGGGATATAAACATTGGGTTGTTATTTTACCTGAAATGCACAAGGTCCTCTACTCCGACATGTAATCCACAACAATTAATCTGCAGATAAAAGGGTAACTTAAGCAAAGTTTGTTTCTAGTAATCTCTCGTCCTTCAAGCTGCTTCGTCGGACTTTATATTGTGGTTGGCAACCAACTTTAAGGTGCATTACCACCACCAACTGGACTGAAGTGTGGACCTCAATTCATCTTTAAAATCACCCACGTGGGTATATGCGCCTAAAAACCAATGAGGAGATGGGAGAGGCAGCACGTCAAGCTTTACAAATAAAACCAATATCTATTTTAGTGCAAGCACTCGTTGACATGCGCAAGCAGTGGGTGAAATGATTGAATAACATGTATGTGTATGCGACGTGGGCAGCATGTCAGTCTGTTGAAAGTCCTCCAATTATCCAAATGGCTGGCTGTGTTTTGCAACCACAATGAACTTTGGGAAGATTGCCCATTATTTTGTTTTTCAAGGACCCAGAAAACAGAGGCGTTGTAGAACATATTCAAGTAAGTAAACATTTTTAAAATTATCAATGTATTATTAGCTAGCTACAGAAACTTAGTGTGCAGGCTAACCTAAATGAGCTGCTTACGTAGTGTTCGCTAGTTAGCTAGCTAACTAACTTTACACACTAAAGCTAGCTACGTGAATTAAATATCACCAGTTTACGAACGTCATTTTAGTTAGCTATCTTTACGTATTTGTTGTAATGCCAAATGCATTTGTAGCTAGGTACTGTAGATAGCTAACTAACAGCCATGGAAGAGGGTGACAGGATTAGCTACCACTTCCAGTTGTCATAGAAGGGAGAGTAGGCTACTCTGGATATGGCTGGTAACTTTGTGGGAGGACACTATGAAACTTCTCCAGTCCCTAGTGAGGAAAAACTGAGGACAGAATTTTCAGGGATGTCTAACTTTAGTATAATGCAGCTTGTTTCTTTTGTGTTTTCTGTCTTCAGATAGAGCTGTCAAACCCTTGTCTGCAGATGAAGAGGTCCCAAGAGAATAAGGGTACATCCTTGTATACCATGGATTATATGTTAGCAAATTTTGTCAACAATAATAGTTTAAAAGCCACACAATGTATAAACCTATTACAACTGGAGCAGGCCAACCCTGCTGGGTGTGCAGGCTTCTGTTCCAGCCCAGCACTAATGCACCTTATTCAATGTATCAAACCTAATTAGTTAATCAAGTGAGCTACTGCTGGACTGGAGCAGACCTCTGCAAACCCAGTAGACAGGGATCGGTGGAGCGAGGTTGGTATTGACATTTCCACCCCCACAATTGTTTTAGTAATAATAGCCTACTTGTTGCTAAAATGTCTATACGTTTACATATGAATTAGCTTACTTGAACACTTATAAATTATAGGAAAGTGTTGATTCTTTGAAGTGAAGTGTTTACACTTGTTTTAATTGTTAAGTTAACTATTATTCAGGATGAACTAGCGCCAATGTTGATTTAATCACAGATCACAATCCAGCAATAAAGAGGGGAAGGGAATCTGTCTCATTTGTCTGTTCCTGTGTTGTATTTTCAAATTAACATCACCTTTGTTTAGTCAAATTCTCCAATTAGTTTTATTTGATTGCCACAATGTTCAGGATATCAGCCATGTGAACCCATGTTTTTAATTTCATGCAATGCCAATGCAGTCAAAGGCTTACAGCAGTGGTTCCCAACTCTAGTCCTTGAGTACC
The DNA here is from genome assembly GCF_002910315.2 of Salvelinus sp. IW2-2015. Taxonomy (NCBI): domain Eukaryota; kingdom Metazoa; phylum Chordata; class Actinopteri; order Salmoniformes; family Salmonidae; genus Salvelinus; species Salvelinus sp. IW2-2015. Next base: position 25,374,644 of record NC_036869.1, on the reverse strand, counting down.
CCCAATAGCAAGCACTTTTTTTGTAGCCCCTGACAACATACTGATCTAACTCTGAGGGCCTTATGATTAGTTGACAAGTTGAATCAAGTGTGTTTGCTGCTACAGTAAAACTGTACTGTTGTGGGGTACTCGGACCAGAGTTGGGAACCACTGGCCTACAGTATGATGGCATTAAAGCAAATTTATGCATGATCTGAAAATGTGGTCGGAAGCACTTTTTGGATGATATGACGCAATGTGTAGCCTCCGGAGGTACGCAAAGGCCAACTTGAGCTCCGTACCCACAACTTGAGCTCCGTACCGCATCACCGTGCACCTCTCAAATTTTGTAACAATGTGGAGAGCTTTGTATAACTCTGCATTGACATGATTGGTTGATGGTAGGTGGGGGCGGGCGGGAGGTCCTGTATAAACAAACTCACTTCCTTCACAACAGCTCTGCTCCACATACCGCAAGTATGAATGTACTGATTACATTTGTTTAAAAAAATTCAACCCTTGTAATCTAGGTGGTGAAATGTCTGAAAGCAGGAGATAAGATCCTTAGCTTAAAACACAATTACTACCACCAAGTTCAATGTCAGATACTTTTCTCCAAGAAGATCTGAGTGGCACTTAAGAGGTGCCACTGTGATAACTAACACAATTACATTGTCAATGCTAAATGTGTTTTATGGGGCTAGGCAAAGCAGCGATGAATATGATTCTTTCACCCGTACAATAATATTCGCTATAATTAAACTACAATATCATAAATAATAGCCTTTTACATGTTCAAATTATATTTTAGATATTCATACGGTTTAAGGGGGCACTTTTGTCCTGACGACAAGGTAAAGGTGCTCTACTCAAATGGCACAACCGACTCGTTCAGATTGACCACAGCATATAACGACCATCTCATAATTGGAGGGATGTCTCCTTTCATATCTAGTAGAAGTAGTTGAAGTTGAGTCTGCTGCTGCTGTAGCACTGCACATCTTCAGTGGGAATCGAGTCAACATGGGTGTCTTGATAAAGGTTAGCTGCTGAACCTACAGTAGTACATAATCAAATGAAAATCACATGGTACAAATGAATCAACTAGTTTTAGGTTCTGTTATCATGCAGTAGCCACTCGGCTGTTAATTACACTGCTCTTCCTACATGGGTGTCAGGAGGCGTCGTACATCAACTGCAAGCCCTCTAAGGAGAAGTGGGGGTTTCAAAAGTTGCCACTCGACGTTATTTGGGTTATCGGACGTTAGTCTGCAGAAATGACAGTGTGGAATGTCAGTTCAGTTATGCAACAAATTATGTATTCACTAACTGTGAGCTGTGTCTTTGAATGTTACCTACCGGTAGCCATGGATGTAACTTTGTTTTTTCATAAATGAAAATGCTAGCTAACGTTAGCTACCTTTCTATAAAAAAAAACATACATTTTACAATTTATGAATCAATATTTGAAATAATTACAATATCAAGTCATGGCTGTTCTAGTAGTTATGGAATTCCAGCACTTCTAGTGATAAGACTCCTTGAAAACCCCCACTTCTCCTTATATGGTTCCTTTCACACCCCCACCTTTCCTGAGAGATGCACTGCACTAAGAGATTACATATCAGTAGGTGGCAGCATAGAGACCTGAGGGATGACTCCTCTGAGAGATTATGTTGCAGCTGAACCCTATTGCATCAACCGGATGTTCGGGTTTTCAGGGGAAATGGAAAGAGAGCCTGTGATGTTATATGTCCAAAAGCTGAAGTCACAAGACGACACTCCATCTTAACTCCTTCTCCACATTTACTCGATTGGTTGAACAGAAAACCTCCTAAAATATTTTTTTATGTCTCTTCTCGTCAAGCCCAGTACACTGAACATGCCCTCCAAGGACCACCCATGGCTGCACCCCTGCCCAGCCATGTAAAATCCAGGAATTTATTTAAATTGACTGATTTCCTTATGAACTGTAACTCAGTAAATGTGAAATTATGTTTTTATATTTTTGTTTGTATAGTTTCAGGGTTTTCTTTTACGCCTGCTATGTTAGCCGGTTGGTAAACGACATGTGCACGCACACCAGTCTCACTCGTTTTGCAGATGTCTGTCATAGGCAGGTGGAATGCCCATCGGGTGTGCCTCATCTGGAGCCCGTGAGAGACTGGCTGGCTGTGTGTGTGGTTGGCTGTTTGGAGGTTGCCTGCCTGCCTTCCACACCATCTGGTGTCAGAAGTTATTGAATGGTGCTCACTGTAGCCTCGCTCAATAATCAGATCAGCCACAGTCAGTTAACTATAACCTATGGGAAGCTGCTTTGAGAGTAATGGTTGTTGGCATACTTTTGAGCCGTTAACATTGAAACCAACCATGATTGGAGATGGATATGATTTGTGCTGTCTGCTTTCTTAGCACTCATTCGACAGCCTGGTGGATCGGCATGTTTTCCGAAGAACATGACTGCTTACAAGACTATGGGAATCAAGAGACCATGTCATTAGGTTAATAGGGTCCACCTTATTCTATCAGTTTAACATCAAATCTAAAAGCTGCAACATTTTGGGCGACCTGACCAAATTCTCATAGAAATTTGAGTTACAGCGCTGTCGTTCTCATCGAAAGCAAGTCTAAGCGGTAGATCTGTTCTGTGCGCTTTTTTATACTTCCCGTTCTTAAGTTTCATTTTTACGTCTTTATTGACACCTTCAAACAGCTGAAAATACAGTATTTTTGGTTATGGAAAATATATTTCACATGTATTTCTCTACACAATAATTGCTTGTCACAACTGAATTAGGTTATTAGAATTTTAGCAACCACGAAATGGTGGAGCGATTTCTGCATAGATCACCTTTAATCTGTATTTGGTGTCTTAAAATGATGCCTGGTAGATAAATGATGAATAGATAAATAAAATTGCCTACTTCCTCCAAAGGACACTGCTGTGTTTTTAGGGGGGAAAAGGATACATTTTGCACACCAAATGACACGTGTTTTAATGTGGCTTGAGAGAGGAGCCAAAGGTAGGATACAGCTGCAGATTGCTCTTGATCATGACTCAGTTCCATTACTTTACACGTAAGAGCCATTGGACAAAGGCGTCTTCTGTACAAGGGAGTTTTGTTAAGAGGCCCGACGCTCGGTCTGAAAATTAACACGCATTGCTTGTGGTACGGTTTTGGATGCATAAGGACCTTTTTATATCAGCAAGAATAAAATGGCATAAATGTTAACTTGATATACACCTTTCTAGGGTTAGTGTTCCCACAGGGCCATATCTATGTTACAGCAAGGGTGTATGGAAGAACGAGGGACCACCTGTGCTAATTAGCATGCTCCGAACACCTGTGGCTGCCAGAAGGTGTCACTGAAAAATACTGTTGGCTGCAACTGTGATAAAGCTGCTTAAAAATGTGAAATTATTTTGATGTGATATGAAAGTAAAGGGCTTTAAGTTTCTAGAATCGTATTGCAATTGAGAATCGATCCACATGTGGATGGAATATTTGGCTGTTTTGCCTGCCAGAGCCAGTCTACCAATGTATTCACACCCCTTTATTTTGTTACAGCCTGAATTTAAATAGATTAAATAAAAATTGTCACTGGCCTATGCACAATAATGTCAAAGTGGAATTGTTTGTAGACATTTTTTTACAAATGTAAAAATTAAAAGCTAAAATGTCTTAAGTCAATAAATATTCAACTACTTTGTTATACAAAACCTAAAGAAGTTTAGGAGTAAACATTTGATTAACGAGTCTGTTACGAATCCCTTTGGCCCGGCAGCCTAGGGGGGGGGGGGGAACAAGACCCGTAACATAACTCATGCAAAGTATAGTAAAAACGTAACAGTGAGAACAAAAACCACAGACAACTAAATTACCGTCAAACACTCATGGTTTATTTTTAAACACACGGTAAAGGGGGGTCGGGAAAAGGGTCTGAGCTGGACCCAAGGAAAGAAACAAATATCCAAAAACACCCCTAAGCTAGACTAGCCTACTTCAATACAACTAACTAACCAAAAATACAGCAGGTGGGCCGCCCAGTTCTAACTAGGGTATTTAGACAAAATATTCCTACGGGTAATGTATGCCCATGAGCGACTTGGTAACCCCTTTTCCCACCATCAAACAGTCAAACACCATAACCAAAACAATACTCACATGTTAACAGACAAAGTGACATGTAGTTGCTAAACCAAACAAGAACGCTACAGAGAGATGGCATGACAGAGAGATTGAGCTCCAGAGTGAACAACTGAATGGGTTTTTAAACCAAGGGAAAGGGGTTGTGATTGGGTAATGGAAACAGGAGAAGGTGTGTCTTCTGATTGATGACTGATTGGGGAATGATGATTGCCACCTGTGAGGGGAGAAGGAGAGAAAATAAATACACACACAGGATACACACACACACAGGATACCTGTATCCGTAACAGAGTCACATAATAAGTTGCATGGACTCACGCCGTGTGCAATAATAGTGTTTAACATGAAAATTATCTATAAGGTCCCTCAGTCGAGCAGTGAATTTGAAACACAGATTCAACCACACAGACCAGGGAGGTTTTCCAATGCCTCGCAAAGAAGGGCACCTTGGTAGATGGGTAAACATTTTTTCAAGCATACATTGACTATCCCTTTGAGAATGGTGAAGTAATTAAGTATGCTTTTGGATGGTGCAGCAATACACCCAGCCACTACAAAGATACAGGAGTCCTTCTTAACTCAGTTGCCAGAAAGGACGGAAACCGCTCAGGGATATCAACATGAGGCCAAATGGTGACTTTAAAACAGGAACAGAGTTTAATGGCTATGATAGGAGAACTGAGGATGGATCAACAACATTGTAGTTATTCCACAATACTAACCTAMATGACAGTGAAAAGAAGGAAGCCTGTACAGAAAAATTATATTCCAAAATATGCAACCTGTTTGCAATAAGGCACTAAAGTAAAACTGCAAATCCAACACATCACTGAGTACCACTCTTCATATTTTCAAGCATGGTGGTGGCTGCATCATGTTATGGGTATGCTTGTCATCGGCAACGACTAGGGAGTGTTTTAGGATAAAAAAAACAGAATAGAGCTAAGTACAGGCAAAATCCTAGAGGAAAACCTGGTTGTCTGCTTTCCAACAGACACTGGGAGACAAATTCACCTTTTCAGCAGGACAATAACCTAAAACACAAAGCCAAATATACACTGGAGTTGCTTACCAAGATGACATTGAATGTTCCTGGGTGGCCTAGTTAGTTTAGTTTTGGCTTAAATCTTCTTAAATCTATGGCAAGACTTGAAAATGGTTGTCTAGCATTGATCAACAATCAGCTTGACAGAGCTTGAAGATAAAAAATTTWAAAAAAAGATTTGCAAATATTATACAATCCAGGTGTGCAAAGCTCTTAGACTTACCCAGAAAGACTCACAGCTGTAATTGTGATTCTAACATGTATTGTTTGACTCAGGGGTGTGAATACTTAAGTAAATTTGATATTTCTGTATTTCATTTTCAATACATTTGAACAGATTTCTAAAAACACCATGTTTTCACTTGTCATTATAGGGTATTGTGTGTAGATGGGTGAGGAAAAAAGTATATTAAATCTAATTTGAATTCAAGCTGTAACACAAAGTGTAATAAGTCAAGGGGTATGAATACTTTCTGAAGGCATTGTAAGGTCCTTGAAGCTAAAGTATTAACGGTAGGCTCCTTCAGAGTACATCTTGGGCAAAGCTGCCGAGTGCCTGTACCTGGCTGAAAACAACTGGCTGACTCACTATGACGAAAGCCTACAGCTTTCACATGGTGTTTATTGTGTGGGTTTTGTATGTGTAAGCCAACAGAGCCCAGGCTCTGTGTGGGTAGACGTGTAGCCTAACTATGAAGGGAAGGGGAGAAGAAAGAAGAGGCAGTTAGCCATCCACACCTCCATTGCTGCCCACTCTTGTACACTTCGTTGTTTCTTGGTAGGTTTAGGTTCAGTAGTTGTGCAGTCGGTGTATAAGTTAAGGTTTGAGCGTATAGGCTATTTCTGTTCCTGGCTGACACTATTAATTTTCCAACACACTATTAGACCATCTTCCTTTGATTTTTCCACAGGTAAAGCTAAGCTAGACCCTTGATGAGATCGGTGTGTGTTTTTGTCTGTTTTTCCTCTTGTCAGCATTTTTTACAACTTTTTTTTATATAACATTTCAAATTACAATACAAATATAAGACATCACTACATGTATATTTTTTCTGAATAAACATAAAACAGCATTAAAAGTGAAAACATTTATTGATTTTCAAAAGTTAAAGTTCCTTAAAGAAATTAACAAAAAAATATGAAAAAAGCCAGGGGTTACAGTTGTATAAACTTATGAGTTGTAAGAATAGTGTTTCTTTTGTTATTGACTAATTCTAGAGATTTTATTAGATATTGGATTTCAAGTCAAAATATATTGCATTCAGGGACAGATTTCAAATATTTGTTTTTGTGTATATACAATTTACCAGCGAGAATTAAGAAATGAACAACTAATTCAGTGGTTTTGTTTTCATTTGAATAATAACATTTTACATCGTTCATTGTAAATACATGGGTCTTATTGATGAAATAAAAATAGTAAATACTTGCTCCAAAATAACTTCAGAGTCACACACATAAAATGGGTATAATAGTTTCTCCTTTATCACAGAAAAAAAGGCTTATGTCCTCTAAATCCATGAATTTAGACAAGTTTGTGCAGGATTTTAAAGTGAATTTCTTTTTACTTTATTTGACATACAAAATGGGTGAGGGAGCAACCAAGCTTTCTTCCATTCAATTTCAGTAATATGTGCGTTCCAGAATAATTTCCCTCCAGGAGATCTTGTTCTTGGAGTGAAAAAGTTATTTTATGAATGTATTACATTTCTTATCCAGCAGGGGGAAACCTTGTAACATAAGTTGTGCATCTATCATGACATGTTTGCCAAAACACAAATGAGTTTTCATTAATTAAGTCCTGAAGATATTGCTTTGCATATAGAATTAAATTCTTTATAATGTATTGGGAAGTTATGTTTCTATGAACTTTCTATAAGAGTATATTTCCTTATCAAATAGTTGTTCCACACAAGAGGCTTGAGTGGGGAGAAGTTGTGGACATAACATAGTTTGCAGGCTAAACGGGCTTGTTCATGAAATTTGGACAGTTTGATGGGTAATTTTGCTGGAGAATAATTGCACTTCTACAAAAATTGAAGACCACCCAATTTCATAAAAATATGACAGGGAATGAAGTACCATATAGATTCCGATGTAAGCATACATATTTTTATCCAGTTTACTTTAAAGGTATTGTTGATGAAATCTAGTACTTCAAGCCCACCATCAGCTCTTTGGTTTGATATTACAGACTTCTTAAGTTTGTGTTCATTTTTCCATATAAAGTCTAGGAAAGTTTTTTGTTGTTGTTGATATCCTTGCTGGTTTGATCAGCTACAAATAGGGATAGCAGGGTAGACAAAACGTGACAGACCCTCTGCTTTGGACAATAAAAACCTTCCAATAATAGAGGTCACGTTGGAGCCAGTTGTTAAAGATGGCTTTTTGATTTCTTTAATCTCTGAGAGAAATTGAGATGTTGACGGACAATATGGTTTTTCACCATGTACACCCCTAAATATTTCACATTATCTCTCACTGCAATATTCTCAACAGATTGGTAATTTGAGTCATGCAGGGACAATATTTCGCATTATTTAAGATCCAGATCAGAAGCAGAAAATGATTTCATAATATTAAGTGCAATAGCAACTTGATCCTTGTCTTTTAGAAACACAGCTGTATCATCTATTCATTTATTTGCCAAATATTGAAATACCTTTTAATTCAGGGTTGTTTAAAATGTTAATAGATATAGTAATTCTACAACTAAAATAAATAAGTGCTGAAATAGGGCAACCCTGGCGTTCCCTGTGGTGAATTTTTAGATGTGTTATGATTAATCATAATGGAACTATTAATATCTTTATAAAACATTGATAACAGAGACAAAGTTAGTCCCGAAACCAAGTGTACAACGAATGTATTAGGAATTTGTGTTCAAGTGTATCAAAAACTTTATAAAAGTCGTGGAATAAAATAACAGCCTCTGAATCAACGTAATCAATCAAGTCTAAAACTAACCTAATGTTACAGCTGATGTGGCGACCTTTCATGAAAGGTTTGGGTTTCATTAATAAGGTGGTTTAGGCCCATTTAAGTCTATAAGCATATGCTAAAGTTATCCATTTCTAATCTGTATTTAATAATGTAATGGGTCTCCGATTACCTAGGAAAAGGGGATCTTTATCAGGATTTGGTATTCAGGAAATAACCCCTTGTTTCATGGTAGTAATCATCTCACCCTTAGCTAGGCATTCTCGGAACATGTTGAATACTGGTCACTCTAAATGTTCCCAAAAGTGTAAATAGAATTCCACAGAAAGACCATCTGTTCCAGGGTGCTTTGCCCTTCATAGATTTAAGAGCATCTCTAATCTCTACAATCGAAACTCCTCTTCACATATGGACTTATGAACTCATCAGAAATCATTGGAACATGACCATGGACGTGTTTTATAAAATGTTAACATTCAGTCCCATTAAATTTGATTTATACAGATTTTCATAGAAAGAATACACAAAGTTATAGATTATCTTTGGATCTTTACACAAGGTATTGCCAATATTTAAGGGGCGGGAGGTAGCCTAGTGGTAAGAGCGTTGGACTTGTAACCGGAAGGTTGCAAGATCGAATCACCGAGCTGACAAGGTGAAGATTTGTCGTTCTGCCCCTGAACAAGGCAGTTAACCCACTGTTCCTAGGCCATCATTGAAAATAAGAATTTGTCCTTAACTGACTTGCCTAGTTAAATGAAGGTAAAATCATGGCAGAAAGAGATTCTCTTTATAGTTACTTTTTTTTTCAGAGCAAAAAATTGCTTGTGTTTTTCTCACCCTCAACCCATTTTGCTCTAGATCTAATAAAGGCCCCTTTAGCTAAATACATTTACATTTGATCTAGTTCTAATCGAGATGTATTCAAATCTGTTTCTTCTGCTGAAAGGGTATCCTTTTCTAAGAGAACATTACATTTATTCATAAGCTCATCTTTAAAATATTTTTGCTTCTTTAGTTCCTTACTGTGTGTAATGGCGATTTAGATCTTACCTTGAATTTAAATATTTCCCAGTTACTTCCATGCTTTGGTTCTAAATAATTTGAGTTAAACAAGTCTATGGTCAAGTTATTTATGCTCTTGTTAAAGACTGGATCATTTAGGAGTGAATTATTAAGTTTCCAGTATCCTCGAATGCCACTGGATTTTTCAGAACATTCTAACTTCAATAATATCATTTTATGATCAGTCAAAGGAGSATGTTTATGATTTACTTCTTGTACATACTGTAAAAGTGGGGGAGAAATGAAAAACAGATCAATTCTGGATCTGATTCGTCATTGACCTATTACACCAGGTGTATTATTTAAGTTCGTATTAAAGAAGCGCCATGTATTGATCACTGTCTGTTTACTGCAAAATTAGTTGTCACTATTCTGAGATCTTTGAGCTATTCTAGGTGGAAATCTATCTAAAGAGTATCAGGTGTTTCATTAAAGTCGCCAGCTATTATAAGCCATACATTTTGTATTCTTGTTTTGGAGCTCAGTAAGCTTATCAGCAAGATCCAAAAAGAAAGTCTTATTTGAGGAGGCAGAGTTTTACCCATGTACAGTTGAAGTAAGAAGAATGCATACACCTTAGCCAAATACATTTAAACTCAGTTTTTCACAATTCCTGACATTTTAATCTGAGTAAACATTCCCTGTCTTAGGTCAGTTAGGATCACCACTTTATTTTAAGAATGTGAAATGTCAGAACAATAGTAGAGAGAATGACTTATTTCAGCTTTTATTTCTTTCGTCACATTCCCAGTGGGTCAGAAGTTTACATACACTCAATTAGTATTTGGTAGGATTGCCTTTAAATTGTTTAACTTGGGTCAAACGTTTCGGGTTGCCTTCCACAACCTTCCCATAATAAGTTGGGTGAATTTTGGTCCATTCCTCCTGACGGAGCTGGTGTAACTGAGTCAGGTTTGTAGGCCTCCTTGCTGGCACACGATTTTTCAGTCCTGCCCACACATTTTCTATAGGATTGAGGTCAGGGCTTTGTAATGGCCACTCCAATACCTTGACTTTGTTGTCCTTAAGCCATTTTGCCACAACTTTGGAAGTATGCTTGGGGTCATTTTCCATTTGGAAGACTCATTTGCGACCAAGCTTTAACTTCCTGACTGATGTCTTGAGATGTTGCTTCAATATATCCACATAATTTTCCATCGTCATGATGCCATCTATTTTGAGAAGTGCACCAGTCCCTCCTGCAGCAAAGCACCGCCACAACATGATGCTGCCACCCCCGTGCTTCATGGTTGGAATGGTGTTCTTCGGCTTGCAAGCCTCCCCCTTTTTCCTCCAAACACAACGATGGTCGTTATGCCAATCAGTTCTATTTTTGTTTCATCAGACCAGAGGACATTTCTCCAAAAAGTACGATCTTTGTCCCCATGTGCAGTTGTAAACTGTAGGCTGGCTTTTTCATGGCGATTTTGGAGCAGTGGCTTCTTCCTTGCTGAGCGGCCTCTCAGGTTATGTCTCTATAGGACTTGTTTTTACTGTGAATATAGATACTTTTGTACCTGTTTCCTCCAGCATCTTCACACGGTCCTTTGCTGTTGTTCTGGGATTGATTTGCACTTTTCGCACCAAAGTACGTTCATCTCTAGGAGACAACGCGTCTAATTTACAGATGAACGTGGTACCTTCAGGCGTTTGGAAATTGTTCCCAAGGATGAAACAGACTTGTGGAGGTCTACAATAATTTTTCTGAGATCTTGGCTAATTTTCTTTTAATTTTCCCGTGATGTCAAGCAAAGAGGCACTGAGTTTGAAGGTAGGCCTTGAAATACATCCACAGGTTGACTCAAATTATGTCAATTAGCCTATCAGAAGCTTCTAAAGCCATGCCATAATTTTCTGGAATTTTCCAAGCTGTCTAAAGGCACAGTCAACTTAATGTATGTAAACTTCTGACCCACTGGAATTGTGATACAGTGAGTTATAAGTGAAATAATCTGTCTGCAAACAACTGTTGGAAAAATGACTTGTCATGCACAAAGTAGATGTCTTAACCAACTTGCCAAAACTGAAGTTTGTTAACAAGAAATTTGTGGAGTGGTTGAAAATCGAGTTTTAATGACTGTATGTAAACTTCTGACTTAAACTGTACATTGCATATAATAAAACAAGCATTATCTAGTTTTGAAATCAATATAACCCATCTCCCATCTTTGGACATACAAGAATCTAAACTTATGAAGCAGTATCATAGTACCAGCTGAGTGGTTAGACCCGTGACTATAATAAACAGTATTTCCCCATTGTGATTTCCAAAAACTAGAATCTGAATCACAATTCTCCTGGAGTAGAATGAAATCTGCATTAGTGTTTACAAAATAAAAAGTGATTTTCTTTTAGTTATGTTTCATAAACCCCTGGCATTTAGAGAGACAATATTTAGTGCATTGAATTCAAAACGTTGCATAACCTGACAAAAATAAAATAAGACAAATACAGTTTAGTGAAAAGAACAACTGGTTAACTAGTTGAACTAGTAAGCTAGGTAGCTAATAAGGAAACCTGAGCTTAGAGAAAGAACTGGACTACCCTAAACCGAGGTAGTTATGATCAATATGATGAACCCGTATTCATTTACGAACCTGGTGATATGAAACGGGGTGAATGTAAAAATGTCGTGCAAAAGGATCCGTGAAAGATGCTCTCTAACCTTCTTCTCTAGCCTTTTTTTACCATTGGCCAAAGTTTTTCCATTGCAACAGCATCTCCTGGAGTGAGAGCCTCTTGATGCGTAGTTTATTCTCCACAAGAAACCTGGACTCCTTGGCTTCTTTCCATACGACATCTCTGTAGATTCTCATTGTTTTATTATATTTACCTTTATTTAACTAGGCAAGTCAGTTAAGAACAATTATTTTAAATGACGGCCTAGGAGAAGTGGGTTATCTGCCTTGTTCAGAGGCAAAACGACAGATTTTTACCTTGTCAACTCGGGGATTCGATCTTGCAACCTTCCGGTTACTAGTCCAACGCTCTATCCATTAGGCTACCTGCCGCCCCACATTGTGAACCACATGGTGGTTGTCCGCGGAGATCCGTCATCTCTTTGCTTTCCCAGGTGGTGCACCACGTCGCTGACATCAAATGAAATTTTATTTGTCACATACACATGGTTAGCAGATGTTAATGCGAGTGTAGCGAAATGCTTGTGCTTCTAGTTCCGACAATGCAGTAATAACCAACGAGTAATCTAACCTAACAATTCCACAACTACTACCTTATACACACAAGTGTAAAGGGATAAAGAATATGTACATAAAGATATATGAATGAGTTATGGTACAGAACGGCATAGGCAAGATGCAGTAGATGGTATCGAGTACAGTATATACATATGAGATGAGTAATGTAGGGTATGTAAACATAAAAGTGCATAGTTTAAAGTGGCTAGTGATACATGTATTACATAAAGATGGCAAGATGCAGTAGATGATATAGAGTACAGTATATACATATACATTATATTAAGTGGCATTGTTTAAAGTGGCTAGTGATACATTTTTGATCAATTTCCATCAATTCCATTATTAAAGTGAGCTGGAGTTGAGTCAGTATGTTGGCAGCAGCCACTCGATGTTAGTGGTGGCTGTTTAAAACGTCCTGAGATGGCCTTGAGATAGAAGCTGTTTTTCAGTCTCTCGGTCCCTGCTTTGATGCACCTGTACTGACCTCGCCTTCTGGATGATAGCGGGGTGAACAGGCAGTGGCTCGGGTGGTTGTTGTCCTTGATGATCTTTATGGCCTTCCTGTGACATCGGGTGGTGTAGGTGTCCTGGAGGGCAGGTAGTTTGCCCCAGTGATGCGTTGTGCAGACCTCACTACCCTCTGGAGAGCCTTACGGTTGTGGGCGGAGCAGTTGCCATACCAGGCGGTGATACAGCCGACAGGATGCTCTCGTTGTGCATCTGTAGAAGTTTGTGAGTGCTTTTGGTGACAAGCCAAATTTCTTCAGCCTCCTGAGGTTGAAGAGGCGATGCTGCGCTTTCTTCACAACGCTGTCTGTGGGTGGACCAATTCAGTTTGTCGTGATGTGTACGCCGAGGAACTTAAACCTTCCTACCCTCTCCACTACTGTCCCGTCGATGTGGATAAGGGGGTGCTCCCTCTGCTGTTTCCTGAAGTCCACAATTTTTTATTTATTTATTTTTTTATTTTACCGTTTTTTACCAGGTAAGTTGACTGGAGACACGTTCTCATTTGCAGCAACGACCTGGGAATAGTTACAGGGGAGAGGAGGGGGATGAATGAGCCAATTGTAAACTGGGGATTATTAAGGTGACCGTGATGGTTGAGGGCCAGATTGGGAATTTAGCCAGGACACGGGGTTAACACCCTACTCTTACGATAAGTGCCGTGGGATCTTTAATGACCTCAGAGAGTCAGGACACCCGTTTAACGTCCATCCGAAAGACGGCACCCTACACAGAGCAGTGTCCAAATCACTGCCCTGGGGCATTGGGATCTTTGTTTAGACCAGAGGAAGAGTGCCTCCTACTGGCCCTCCAACACCACTTCCAGCAGCACCTGATCTCCCATCCAGGGACTGACCAGGACCAACCCTGCTTAGCTTCAGAAGCAAGCCAGCAGTGGTATGCAGGGTGGTACAATCATCTCCTTTGTTTTGTTGACGTTGAGTGTGAGGTTATTTTCCTGACACCACACTCCGAGGGCCTCACCTCCTCCCTGTAGGCCGTCTCGTCGTTTGTGGTAATCAAGCCTACCACTGTAGTGTCGTCCGCAAACTTGATGATTGCGTTGGAGGCGTGCATGGCCACGCAGTCATGGGTGAACAGGGAGTACAGGAGGGGCTCAGAACGCCACCTTGTGGGGCCCCAGTGTTGAGGATCAGCGGGGTGGAGATGTTGTTACCTACCCTCACCACCTGGGGGCGGCCCGTCAGGAAGTCCAGTACCCAGTTGCAAGGGCGGGGTCGAGACCCAGGGTCTCGAGTTGAGATGACGAGTTTGGAGGGTACTATGGTGTTAAATGCTGAGCTGTAGTCGATGAACAGCATTCTCACATAGGTATTCCTCTTGTCCAGATGGGTTAGGGCAGTATGCAGTGTGGTTGCGATTGCGTCGTCTGTGGATCTATTGGGGCGTGGATCATCCGGGAGCTTGTCTCGAATCCTGGGTGCTACTTTCCCGAGGATGTCAATGGTAACGCTCCGTATGCTCTCCCAGTCCTCTTCTCGCAACCCATGCAGTTTCAGGTTCCATCTCCGGCTGTGGCGCTGGACTTCGATGATAGGATATTCTGTTGCATTTGGAGATTCACCTGTTGCAGTTTCTGTAGTTCAGCTTCCATGGTCAATATTTTTTTCGCTTTGGGTTGACACCTGGTTGAGAAGTTGCTGCACAGTGGTTGAGAGAGACTATATATTTGGATATAGTCTCTGCTGTTTTTTTCAATGATGGCCAGTTTCTCAAAGATGGCTTTGAGAATGTCAGGGTTGGTAGAACCATTTTTGACTGCTCTGTATTTGGTTGGAGGGCTCTTACCCGGCGTAGGTGGCAGTAGTGAGAATAATGAGTATTTTGCCTTGAGTTCTGGAATGTCTTCACGTGGGCTGCTAGCATCTGAGGTGATAAGCATCTATTCAGCCATGCCTTGCCCTTTTCGGTTTCTTCTGCCCATGTAGTCGTGTGATCACCGTGTTTTCCAATCACCTTCTGTTACTTCATATAGGCAAGGGTCAGTTTACCCCCCAAACAATATTAAATCCTCGAGTATTGATCATAATTTTCCTGGTTTATCGAGGCGTACGTTCAAATACACCCACTCTTGGACTCCCTCTTGTTAGCATGGTTACCATGGAGAAGTGGCAACAACATAGGTGATGTTGGCATGGAAACGACACATAGGAGGAGCGAGTGATAAGACACTGGGGGACGCGCCATCACAGACGATCCCACTCTACTACACCGTGTTTCTGGGAGTAGGGTGAAGTTGCCCCTAAATGCTGATCTTGGGTCATTTCCCCCATGAGGCCTAATGGTTAAGTTTAGTATTGGGGAAAGGCAAGCTTATCCTAGATCTGTACCTAGGGGAAACTTTATCCCGGAGCACTTTATTGCAGGGTCATTCTCTGACCCTGACACAGTACTATGAACCAGGACAGCCTCACCTTTTTATTTTCCCCTTTAGACCTAGTCATCTTTTTTTTTCAATTTGAGGTCATAGAGATCCTACAATAAATGTTCTGCATTTAGTTCTATGTTTAAGGTCTACAATATGTGAAGAACACATCCTATTTAACTCATAGGCAAATAATACTGTTTATTATATTCTTCTTTACACATGATTTTGATTTGATGTTTTCTGAGAGATGACTCGTGACACTATATATGAGTGGATGTCATGTCTTTTGTGTGAGTGTCAGAGTAGGTCGTTTACGGCTCATCTGAGTGTGGGTAGTGTGTGGTTTTGTGACATCATGATTACCGGAGTAGTTTCCGACGAGGCTGTCATGAAAGTGCTTTGGTAGAATTGGCGTAGTGTGGCTGACACACCCCTGCTCTACTCTCATCCAAAGCTTGTGTTTGTCAGTTAGGATAATTCAATGCCTTAACATGGTAAATGTCACCGCAAAACTCTGTAGCCTTTAGTGTCAATAGCTCTGGGGAGGGAAAAAAACTAGGCTACTCATGACTCCTATTTCATCACCTCCTTATGAGCCCCCTGCCTTTTGCCACATTATCTACTACTTCCTATCTACAGTTTGATTTTGCTCTTGTTCTCACTCCGTCACACTCACTCTCTCTTGATCCCTTTCTTTCCTTCTCCTCCCCCACAACCTCTTTTCATAAGTGTTTTTATATTGAGTACTGGCACCCTCTCTCTCCCTCTAGGAGATGTTGGGGCCCAGGCCCTGTTCTCAGTGCCGCGGAGGCCTGGCTTTGGCACCATGGGGAAGCCTATCAAGCTACTGGCCAACTGCTTCCAGGTGGATATCCCCAAGATGGACGTCTACCTCTATGAAGTCGACATCAAGCCCGAGAAGTGCCCGCGTCGCGTCAACAGGTAAACAGCTGCCCGACGCACTGGATCAAACCCACAAACCTATCACGTGTCAGCATCAATATTCTCAAACCAACACAAACTGGCTGCAGATCTTTCATGTGATCTCATGAACTGTACTCTGCATCACTTTACCCACTTAAAAGACCATGGTTATGGAGCAGTGTTGGAGAGTTGATATATTTGTCTCTCTGGTGCCCCTATAGGGAGGTGGTGGACTCCATGGTGAAGCACTTCAAGGTGACCATCTTTGGGGACCGAAGGCCAGTCTACGATGGGAAAAGGAGCCTCTACACAGCCAACCCCCTACCAGTCGCCACAGCGGGGGTGAGTTGCAAGCGCACACAAGATACACATGATAACATTTCTAGTGTAATTTACAATGTTGAATGTCAGATGGGTGTGCTAGTGATACATTGAGTTGCCGTAGCTTGAGCTCCCATATATATTCTCCTCAGGTGGATCTGGATGTCACCCTGCCAGGGGAGGGGGGTAAGGATCGCCCCTTCAAAGTGTCCATCAAGTTTGTGTCGCTAGTCAGCTGGCACCTGCTGCACGAGGTCCTGATGGGGCGCACCATGCCTGAGCCCTTGGAGCTGGACAAGCCCATCAGCACCAACCCTGTACACGCTGTAGATGTGGTGCTGCGACACCTGCCTTCCATGAAGTGAGTGACTGCTGCCGCCCTAGTGGACAGCACTGGCATACAGATTTATCTATGGTCTGAGGGCCTAGGCATGTCCACGTACTGTAGAACTGCTATAAAAAGCTTTATGCTGTGTTTTTTTTTAGATGTGGAACAAGCTATTCTGTTTGGTGTGCAGTTTAAGAGTATATACAGTGGGGAGAACAAGTATTTGATACACTGCCGATTTTGCAGGTTTTCCTACTTACAAAGCATGTAGAGGTCTGTAATTTTTATCATAGGCACACTTCAACTGTGAGAGACGGAATCTAAAACAAAAATCCAGAAAATCACATTGTATGATTTTTAAGTAATTAATTTGCATTTTATTGCATGACATAATTATTTGATATATCAGAAAAGCAGAACTTAATATTTGGTACAGAAACCTTTCTTTGCAATTACAGAGATCATACGTTTCCTGTAGTTCTTGACCAGGTTTGCACACACTGCAGCAGGGATTTTGGCCCACACCTCCATACAGACCTTCTCCAGATCCTTCAGGTTTCGGGGCTGTCGCTGGGCAATACGGACTTTCAGCTCCCTCCAAAGATTTTCTATTGGGTTCAGGTCTGGAGACTGGCTAGGCCACTCCAGGACCTTGAGATGCTTCTTACGGAGCCACTCCTTAGTTGCCCTGGCTGTGTGTTTCGGGTCGTTGTCATGCTGGAAGACCCAGCCACGACCCATCTTCAATGCTCTTACTGAGGGAAGGAGGTTGTTGGYCAAGATCTCGCGATACATGGCCCCATCCATCCTCCCCTCAATACGGTGCAGTCGTCCTGTCCCCTTTGCAGAAAAGCATCCCCAAAGAATGATGTTTCCACCTCCATGCTTCACGGTTGGGATGGTGTTCTTGGGGTTGTACTCATCCTTCTTCTTCCTCCAAACACGGCGAGTGGAGTTTAGACCAAAAAGCTCTATCTTTGTCTCATCAGACCACATGACCTTCTCCCATTCCTCCTCTGGATCATCCAGATGGTCATTGGCAAACTTCAGACGGGCCTGGACATGCGCTGGCTTGAGCAGGGGGACCTTGCGTGCGCTGCAGGATTTTAATCCATGACGGCGTAGTGTGTTACTAATGGTTTTCTTTGAGACTGTGGTCCCAGCTCTBTTCAGGTCATTGACCAGGTCCTGCCGTGTAGTTCTGGGCTGATCCCTCACCTTCCTCATGATCATTGATGCCCCACGAGGTRRGATCTTGCATGGAGCCCCAGACCGAGGGTGATTGACCGTCATCTTGAACTTCTTCCATTTTCTAATAATTGCGCCAACAGTTGTTGCCTTCTCACCAAGCTGCTTGCCTATTGTCCTGTAGCCCATCCCAGCCTTGTGCAGGTCTACAATTTTATCCCTGATGTCTTTACACAGCTCTCTGGCCTTGGCCATTGTGGAGAGGTTGGAGTCTGTTTGATTGAGTGTGTGGACAGGTGTCTTTTATACAGGTAACGAGTTCAAACAGGTGCAGTTAATACAGGTAATGAGTGGAGAACAGGAGGGCTTCTTGAAGAAAAACGAACAGGTCTGTGAGAGCTGGAATTCTTACTGGTTGGTAGGTGATCAAATACTTATGTCATGCAATAAAATGTAAATGAATTACTTAAAAATCATACAATGTGATTTTCTGGATTATTTTTTATTTTTTTAATTACAGACCTCTACATGCTTTGTAAGTAGGAAAACCTGCAAAATCGGCAGTGTATCAAGTACTTGTTCTCCCCACTGTATGTATTTATATACTAGTAGTCTACAATGTATATTTTTTATATATCTATAGTATAGATTATTTCAAAGAAGATATATAACCCAATGAAGCTAGATCTTGAATAAAACATGATTAGTAGAGTAATTCAATTAATTTTCTGTCTGTGAAAGGTGACCCTCTTTCTTCTCCCCAGGTACACCCCAGTGGGGCGCTCCTTCTTCTCCTCCCCAGAGGGTTACGACCACCCCCTGGGCGGGGGTAGGGAGGTGTGGTTCGGCTTCCACCAGTCGGTGCGGCCCGCCATGTGGAAGATGATGCTCAACATTGACGGTGAGGGCCTTTTCCCTTGACTGTAAAGAACATGGACAATGATAAAAAAATATATTCTTCACTGTTGGCAGGGACGTGTTTCCTTCCATGTTGTCTGGATGATGATGTAGTAGCTGTGTAGCGTCTCAGTCAGTCTGTGATGTCTCAATCAATCAAATGTATTTCTAAAGCCCTTTTTACATCAGCAGTTGTCACAAAGTGCTTATACAGAAACCAAATCTAAAACCCCAGAGAGCAAGCATTGCAGATGTAGAAGCACGGTGGCTAGGAAAAACACCCTAGAAAGGCAGGAACCTAGGAAGAAACCTAGAGAGGAACCAGGCTGTGAGGGGTGGAGATTATAGGAGTACATGGCCATTAAGTCCAGGTCGTTCTTCAAGATGTTCATAGATGGCTAGCAGGGTCAAATAATAATCACAGTGGTTGTAGAGGGTGCAACAGGTCAGAACCGCAGGAGTAAATGTCAGTTGGCTTTTCATAGCTGAACATTCAGAGGTTGCGACAGCAGGACAACAGGTCAGGGTTCCATAGCCGCAGGCAGAACAGCAGAAACTATTAGCAGTACGACCAGGTGGACTGGGGACGGCAACAGCCAGGAGTCATCAGGCCAGGTACTCCTGAGGCATGGTCCTAGGGCTCAGATCCTCCAGGAGGGGAGAGACACAGACACTGTCTTGATGGGGAAAGCTGAGCTGACTACAATGACTGTGCTATGGGCAGACTCCACTAAGCTGGCAATGACTAGGGTTTTAAATTTGTCAGAGCTAATGGTGGGAGGCTTCGGCGGCTCAGACCCCGTAACGGGTGGAGGACAGACCTGAGAATGCTCGGGCTCTGACTCGCTGCTTAGTGGGGAAAACCGGTTGAAAGTTGCTGTTGGCTGAATGAGCGACACCGGTTAAGCATGCCGGCAGCATTTCTTTCCAGAAGCTGTGAATTTTTTTTCCTGCTGCGGGAACTGTGGGGGGGATTTCACACTACTACCAGTACTTACTGGTGGCACAGAATTGCCCTTGCCTAACGATTGCGTCTTGCAACTTGGCTATCCTCACCATAAGGCGATAGTTCTCCTGCATATTATGAGTAGGTCTATAGCGACTGCAATTCGAAGTCATCATTTTACTCGGCTTTTTCGGCTGGTGGAGGTCCTACAGATCCATGTCCAGAAAGTGATCGGGGCGGAAAACTTGGATGAAAAAAAGTTGAGTAAGGACAAAACTAAGATGTTGGTAAATTTGTTAAATACAGAGTTTGATTTAATAGTTATTAAAAGTAAAATGTTTGGCTCCTGCCAAGTAGCATCAAACAGCACGGAGGCCGCGTGGAAGTGTCTGAGTTGCATCGTGTTTACTCAGTCATGTCTTTGATTAGTCCAATTGGTATAGAATTCAGCCTATCCCTCACATTTTTTCTTTGGTTATAAGCTATCAGAATTGGGTTCCTTAGCTACATTGAAGTCCCTGATTTTCGAATTGACCTAATCTAACTCTTACTATTTGGATTTGGTTGTAGACTATCATAACTTGGATCCTTCCGCATTGAAGTAACTTATTTTAATTTGACCACTTCTCATCTATAGTATCAGCCACGGCGTTCTACAAGGCCCAGCCGGTGATCCAGTTCATGTGCGAGGTCCTGGACATCCACAACATAGATGAGCAGCCCAGGCCCCTCACTGACTCCCACAGGGTCAAGTTCACCAAAGAGATCAAAGGTATGCAGAGTGACGTCACCACCACCCCATGCTCAGGAATGCTAACACTGCTAGACTCCTTGCATCACTGTTGAACTCCAGGGCTAATGTTTTTGTCATTCTAACTTCGTTTTGGTTGTAGGGATATTGGTATTGCAACTCACTGCTATTTCTGTATTGCTGAATTGTTTTACTACCTACCAAATTGTACACACCACATGAAAATGTGTTTGCATCGGGCATTAGAAGCCCCTCAAACTATATAATTATAGTTGGATAGTTCTTCTCACACATATTCCCCCTCCTTCCTTTGTTGTGTCCAGGTCTGAAGGTGGAAGTGACCCACTGTGGGACGATGCGGAGGAAGTACAGAGTGTGTAACGTGACTCGCCGTCCTGCCAGCCACCAGACGTGAGTACCTACACAGAGAGACGTATATATAGTTTGTAGTGTGTAGTTTAACTCTGACACATTCTCCATTGAGATTAAGTTTATTCCTGGAATAAAAAGCAATCTGTCCAGGAAGCCACCCCAAAGAGTTAAACATGAGAACTAGATGAGCACAAAGTCACAAAAACATCAACTCCATGTTTCTCCTCCCCGAACCCCCAGGTTCCCCCTGCAGCTGGAGAATGGTCAGACAGTGGAGCGCACGGTGGCCCAGTACTTCAGAGAGAAGTACAGCTTGCAGCTGAAGTACCCCCACCTCCCCTGCCTACAGGTGGGCCAGGAGCAGAAACACACCTACCTGCCCCTGGAGGTGAGTACTACTGGCTCTTTGTACTTTTGACCAATTATCAACCTCTCTTTGATTATGTGCGTTATTGCTTTGTTTATGGGAGATTGCGCTCAGGAGCCGTGATCTTAGTCAGCATAAGTAGAACCTGAGTTACTGTCTTTCATGTGGTCAGGATCAACTCAGGGCCCTAAGCATAAAACTGTACCAGTTCTGCTCTCTCTACTGTATTAAATTACTTTAACTCACATTCCTATGTGTCTCCTTGCAGGTGTGCAACATAGTAGCTGGCCAGCGCTGTATAAAAAAACTCACTGATAACCAGACGTCCACCATGATCAAAGCCACGGCCCGCTCTGCCCCAGACAGACAGGAGGAGATCAGCAGGCTGGTGAGTACTATCTATAGCGCCCTCGAATGACTGCGAGGTGTTACGACTACTGAGTGACATGTCTTTATAATGAATCTTACTAATTGATATAGCACTTTTCCAGATACTCAAAGCACTTACATACTGTAGTAAGGGGGAAACTCGTCTCATCCACCACCAATGTGATGCACCTGCTTAAGTTATCTCCTCCAAACTAATAATTTCCTGTTTTGCTACTACCCCTCCCTCCGTCCTACCCCTCTATCCTCTTCCCTCATTCACTCCAACTCTGTATCCAGGTGCGGAGTGCGAACTATGAGGCGGACCCGTTCGTCCAGGAGTTTCAGTTCCGCGTGCGTGACGAGATGGCTCAGGTGACGGGCCGTGTGCTGCCGGCCCCCGGGCTGCAGTACGGCGGCAGGGCAAGCTTGGAACACTTCATGGTATCTACCCTTTAAATCATCTTTCATCCGCGTGTCTCTGTGATTTAGCTTCCCCGTCTCTCTCTTTCTTGCCCCTGGCTCTTTCATTTAGTCACTTTTGACATTTACGTCATTTAGCAGACGCTCTTATCCAGAGCAATTTACAGGAGCAATTAGGGTTAAGTGTCTTGCTCAAGAGGACATAGAAAGATTTTTCACCTAGTCAGCTCGGGGATTCGAACCAGCAACCTTTCGGTTACTGGTCCAACGCTCTTAACTGCTAGGCTACCTGTCGCCAACTGTCAATCTCTACCACCCTCTCTCTTTCACCCACCTCTGTTTTTTTGTCTCTGAAAATAATGATTACTACTTTACTTGTGTAAAGGCTATGACGAATGGCATGACAATATTTCTAGATTCATTAAATGACCATTTTGAAGAAAATACAAACAACATTTTCTCAATCTTTTAGAACCAATTGGTCTCTCCACCTTTCTGTCTATGTCTGTACTGTCTGTATTTATGTATGTATGTGTGTGTGGGTGCCAGTCCCCGCAGATGAACCCTGCGGTGTCATTGCAGAACCGCACGGTGGCCACGCCCAGCCACGGCGTGTGGGACATGAGGGGCAAACAGTTCCACACCGGGGTGGAGATCAAGATGTGGGCCATCGCTTGCTTTGCCACACAGAGGCAGTGTCGTGAGGAGATCCTCAAGTGAGTGGTGTCTGTCTTATACATACGTACATCATAAACACACACACAGGTCTCTTTTTCAACAGATAAATACTCAACCCAATGCAATAACATTATAATCAACAAAAAAATAGCATTATTAGCATATCTATTATGTTATATCACATTTCTTAGTTTCTTTTGGTTGGTTTCTGCAACACTAACAGTACCAGTCAAACGTTTGGACACACCTTCTCATTCAAAGGTTTTTCTTTATTTTTACTATTTTCTACATTGTAGAATAATAGTGAAGACAAACTATGAAATAACAGATATGGAATCATGTAGTAACCAAAAAAGTGTTAAATAAAAATATATTTTAGATTCTTCAATGTAGCCACCCGTTGCCTTGATAACAGCTTTGCACACTCTTGGCATTCTCTCATCCAGCGTCGTAAGGAATGCTTTTCCAACAGTCTTGAAGGAGTTCCCACATATGGGGTGGCAGGTAGCCTAGTGGTTAGAGCGTTGGACTAGTAACCAGAAGGTTGCAAGATCGAATCCTCTAGCTGACAAGGTAAAAATCTGTCGTTCTGCCCCTGAACAAGGCAGTTAACCCACTGTTCCTAGGCCGTCATCGAAAATAAGAATGTTCTTAACTGACTTGCCTAGTTAAATAAAGGTAAAATAAAAAATATGCTGAGCTTGTTGGCTGCTTATCCTGCAGTCCAACTCATCCCAACTATCTCAATTTGGTTGAGGTTGGGTGATTGTGAAGGCCAGGTCATCTGATGCAGCTCTCCTTGGTCAAATAGCCCTTACACAGCCTGGAGGTGTGTTTTGGGTCATTGTCCTGTTGAAAAGCAAATGATAGTCCCACTAAGCGCGAACCAGATGGGATGGCATATCGCTGTGGTAGCCATGCTGGTTAACCTCTCTTGGGTACGTGAGACGTTAGCGTCCCACCTCTTTAACAGCCAGTGAAACTGCTGGGCGACAAATTCAAATACAGAAATACTCATTATAAAAATTCAGAAAACAAAACATATTTTACATAGGTTTAAAGATGAACTTCTTGTGAATCCAACCACGGTGTCAGATTTAAAAAATGTTTTGCGGCGAAAGCATACCTTACGTTATTTGAGAACATAGCCCAGCAGACAAATCATTACAAACAGTAACCAGCCAAGTAGAAGAGTTACACAAGTCAGAAATAGAGATAAAATGAATCCCTTACCTTTGATGATCTTCATATGGTTGCACTCAGCAGACAATCATTTACTCAATAAATGTTCCTTTTGTTCGATAAAGTCCCTTTATATCCAAAAACCTCTGTTTTGTTCGCGCGTTTTCTTCAGTAATCCACAGGCTCAAACGCAGTCAAAACAGGCAGACAAAAAAATCCAAATTGTATCCGTAAAGTTCATAGGAACATGTCAAACGATGTTTATATTCAACCCTCAGGTTGTTTTTAGTCTAAATAATCGATAATATTTCAACCGGACAATAACGTCGTCAGTATAAAAGGTAAACAAGAAACGCACTCTCTCGGTCACGCGCATGAAAAAGCTCTGTGACACTTTAGGGTCCACTCATTCAGACTGCTCTTACTTCCTCATTTTTCAGAATACAAGCCTGAAACAATTTCTAAAGACTGTTGACATCTAGTGGAAGGCATAGGAACTGCAATTTGAGTCCTAAGTCAATGGATACTGTAATGGCATTGAATAGAAAACTACAAAACCACAAAACAAATACTTCCCGAATGGATTTTTCTCAGGTTTTTGCCTGCCAAATCAGTTCTGTTATACTCACAGACACTATTTTAACAGTTTTGGAAACTTTAGAGTTTTCTATCCAAATATACCAGGCCCGAGAAGCAGGCAGTTTAATTTGGGCATGCTTTTCATCCAAAATTCCGAATGCTGCCCCCTACCCTAGAGAAGTTAAGTGTGCCTTGAATTCTAAATAAATCACTGACAGTGTCACCAGCAAAGCACCATCACACCACCTCCTCCATACTTCACGGTGGGAACCACACATACAGAGATCATCCGTTCACCCACTCTACATCTCACAAAGACACGGCAGTTGGAACCAAAAATCTCAAATTTGGACTCATCAGACCAAAGGACAGATTTCCACCAGTCTAATGTCCTTTGCTTGTGTTTCTTGGCCCAAACAAGTGTCTTCTTCTTACTGGTGTACGTTAGTAGTGGTTTCTTTGCAGCAATTTGACAATGAACGCCTGATTCACACAGTTTCCTCTGAACAGTTGATGTTGAGATGTGTCTGTTACTTGAACTCTGTGAAGCAATTATTTGGGCTGTAATCTGAGGTGCAGTTAACTCTAATGAACTTATCCTCTGCGGCAGAGGTAACTCTGGGTCTTTCATGTGGCGGTCCTCATGAGAGCCAGATTCATCATAGCGCTTGATGGTTTTTGCAACTGCACTTGAAGAAACTTTCAAAGTTCTTGAAATGTAAAGTAATGGACTGTCGTTTCTCTTTGCTTATTTGAGCTGTTCCAGCCTTAATAATAATACTTGGTATTTTACCAAATAGGGCTATCTTCTGTATACCCCCTTACCTTGTCACAGCACAACTTATTGACTCAAAGCATTAAGAAGGAAAGAAATTCCACAAATTAACTTAAGGCACACCTGTTAATTGAAATGCATTCCAGGTGACTACCTCGTGAAGCTGGTTGAGAGAATGCCAAGAGTGTGCAAAGCTCTCATCAAGGCAAAGGGTGGCTACTTTGGATAATCTAAAATATAAATATGTTTGGTTACTGCATGATTCCATGTGTAATTTCATAGTTTTGATGTCTTCACTATTATTCTATGTCAGAAATAGTAAAAATAAAGAAAAACCCTTGAACTAGTAGGTGTCTAAACTTTTGACTGGTACTGTACGTCTCTGTAACTGTCAATAACGTCTCTTTGGGTCTCCTCATCCTCCCTCCCTTTCGCATTCTTGCTCTTTTTCTCATCCTTTCGCTCTCCTTCCCTCCGTCTCTACAGGGGTTTTACTGACCAGCTGCGTAAGATCTCTAAGGATGCTGGGATGCCCATCCAGGGCCAGCCATGTTTCTGTAAGTACGCTCAGGGATCAGACAGCGTAGAGCCCATGTTCAGGCACCTGAAGAACACCTACGCTGGCCTGCAGCTCATCATCGTCATCCTACCTGGGAAGACCCCAGTCTATGGTACAGACTCGACACTGTTTCATTTTGTTTTACATTTGATGAATGTTTTTTTAACTTTTATTTTCTAAAAACTCTTAATATACTATTTATTTGTATGTTATTTCCATAGCCTGAGTATATACAGTACCAGTCAAAATTGTGTACACACCAGGGTGTTTCTTTATTTAGACTATTTTCTACATTGTAGAATAATAGTGAAGACATGAAAACTATTTAATTAACAAATGAAATCATGTAGTAACCAAAAACGTGTTAAATATTTAATATTTTAGATTCTTCACCCTTTGCCTTGATGACAGCTTTGCACACTCTTGGCATTCTCTCAACCAGCATCATGAGGTAGTCACCTGGAGTGCATTTCAATTAACAGGTGTGCCTTAAGTTAATTTGTGGAATTTCTTTCCTTAATGCATTTTCGCCAATCAGTTGTGTTGTGAAAAGGTAGGGGTGGTATACAGAAGATAGCTCTATTTGGTAAAAGACCAAGTCCATATTATGTCAAGAATAGCTCAAATAAGCAAAGAGAAACGACAGTCCATCATTACTTTAAGACATGAAGGATAGTCAATCTGGAAAATTTCAAGAACTTTGAAAGTTTCTTCAAGTGCAGTTGCAAAAACCATCAAGCTCTATGATGAATCTGGCTCTCATGAGGACCGCCACATGAAAGACCCAGAGTTACCTCTGCCGCAGAGGATAAGTTCATTAGAGTTAACTGCACCTCAGATTACAGCCCAAATAATTGCTTCACAGAGTTCAAGTAACAGACATATCTCAACATCAACTGTTCAGAGGAAACTGTGTGAATCAGGCGTTCATTGTCAAATTGCTGCAAAGAAACCACTACTAACGTACACCAGTAAGAAGAAGACACTTGTTTGGGCCAAGAAACACGAGCAAAGGACATTAGACTGGTGGAAATCTGTCCTTTGGTCTGATGAGTCCAAATTTGAGATTTTTGGTTACAAACACTGTGTCTTTGTGAGACGCAGAGTAGGTGAACGGATGATCTCTGTATGTGTGGTTCCCACCGTGAAGCATGGAGGAGGAGGTGTGATAGTGTGGGGGTGCTTTACTGGTGACACTGTCCTTGATTTATTTAGAATTCAAGGCACACTTAACCAGCATAGCTATCACAGCATTCGGCAGTGATACGCCATCCCATCTGGTTTGCGCTTAGTGGGAATGTAATTTGTTTTTCAACAGGACAATGACCTTAAACACACCTCCAGGCTGTGTAAGGGCTATTTGACCAAGAAGGAGAGTGATGGAGTGCTGCATCAAATGACCTGGCCTCCACAATCATCCGACCTCAACCCAATTGAGATGGTTTGGGATGAGTTGGACCGCAGAGTGAAGGAAAAGCAGCCAACAAGTCCTCAGCCGATGTGGGAACTCCTTCAAGACTGTTGGAAAAGCTGGTTGAGAGAATGTCAAGAGTATGCAAAGCTGTTATCAAGGCAAAGGGTGGCTACTTTGAAGAATCTCAAATAAAAAATATGTTGATTTGTTTAACACTGTTTTATTTTGGTTACTACATGATTCCATATGTGTTATTTCATAGTTTTGACGTCTTCACTAGTATTCTACAATGTAGAAAATAGTACAAATAAAGAAAAACCCTTGAATGAGTATGTGTTTTCAAACTTTTGACTGGTACTGTATGTACCATGTACAAGATGGTATCAGGTGTAAAATTGTTACCTGTGTCCTACAATATGACAACAGCTGTAAAATGGTTCCCTCTTTCCCACAGCTGAGGTGAAGCGGGTTGGGGACACCCTCCTGGGCATGGCCACTCAGTGTGTCCAGGTGAAGAACGTGGTGAAGACATCCCCTCAGACCCTCTCCAACCTCTGCCTCAAGATCAACGTCAAACTGGGGGGCATCAACAACATCCTGGTGCCACACCAACGGTAACGCACAGAGTGAAAGAGTGTGTTTCCACAGGCAGAAAACCCCTATTTGGGTGACTGAAAACACTTATGTGCTATTTAGCAGAGATACATACACTGAGTATACAAAACATTAAGGACACCTTCCTAATATTGAGTTTCACCCCCCCCCCCCATTTTCCTTCAGAACAGCCTCAATTTTTGGGGGCATGGACTCTGACACCTACATTTTACCTTGTTAAAGCATTCCACAGGGATGCTGGCCCATGTTGACTCRATGCTTCCCACAGTTGTCAAGTTGGCTGGATGTCCTTTGGGTGGTGGACCATTCTTGATACAAATAAAATAAAATGTCACATGCGCCAGATACAGCAGGTGTAAGCCTTTCAGTGAAATGTTTACTTACAAGCCCTAAGCCAAAAAGTGTTAAAGTATTTACTAAAATAAACTGAAATAATATTTTTTTTTAAATTAAGGAGCAACAATAAAATAACAGTAGCTAGGCTATATACAGGGGGTACCGGTACGGGGGCACAGGTTAGTCGAGGTAATTAAGGTAATAGTTGAAGTCGGAAGTTTACATACACTTAGGTTGGAGTCATTAAAACTCATTTTTCAACCACTCCACAAATTTCTTGTTAACGAACTATATTTTTGGCAAGTCGGTTAGCACATCTACTTCGTGCATGACATAAGTAATTTTTCCAACCATTGTTTTCAGACAGATTATTTCACTTATAATTCCCTGTATCACAATTCCAATGGGTCAGAAGTTTACATACGCTAAGTTGACTGTGCCTTTAAATAGCTTGGAAAATTCCAGAAAATGTCATGGCTTTAGATGTTTCTGATTGACATAAATTGAGTCAATTGGAGGTGTACCTGTGGATGTATTTCAAGGCCTACCTTCAAACTCAGTGCCTCTTTGCTTGACATCATGGGAAAATCAAAAGAAATCAGCCAAGACTTCAGAAAAAGAAAATTGACCTCCACAAGTCTGTTTCATCCTTGGGAGCTATTTCCAAACACCTGAAGGTACCACATTCATCTGTACAAACAATAGTATGCAGGTATAAACACCATGGGACCACGCAGCCGCCATACCGCTCAGGAATTAGACTCGTTCTGTCTCCTAGAGATGAACGTACTTTGGTGCCAAAAGTGCAAATCAATCCCAGAACAACAGCAAAGGACCTTGTGAAGATGCTGGAGGAAACTGGTACAAACGTATCTATATCCACAGTAAAACAAGTCCTATATCGACATAACCTGAATGGCCACTCAGCAAGGAGGAAGCCACTGCTCCAAAACCGCCATAAAAAAAAAAGCCAGACTACGGTTTGCAACTGCACATGGGGACAAAGATTGTACTTTTTGGAGAAATATCCTCTGGTCTGATGAAACAAAAATATAACTATTTGTCCATAATGACCATCGTTATGTTTGGAGGAAAAAGGGGGAGGCTTGCAAGCCAAAGAACACCATCCCAACCGTGAAGCACGGGGGTGGCAGCATCATGTTGTGGGGGTGCTTTGCTGCAGGAGGGACTGGTGCACTTCACAAAATACATGGCATCACGAGGAAGGAAAACTGTGGATGTATTAAAGCAGCATCTCAAGACATCAGTCAGGAAGTTAAAGCTTGGTCGCAAATGGGTCTTCCAAATGGACAATGACCCCAAGCATACTTCCAAAGTTGTGGCAAAATGGCTTAATGACAACAAAGTCAAGGTATTGGAGTGGCCATCACAAAGCCCTGACCTCAATCCTATAGAAACTTTGTGGGCAGAACTGAAAAAGTGTGTGTGAGCAAGGAGGCCTACCAACCTGACTCAGTTACACCAGCTCTGTCTGGAGGAATGGGACCAAATTCACCCAACTTATTATGGGAAGCTTGTGGAAGGCTACCTGTAACTTTTGACCCTAGTTAAACAATTTAAAGGCAATGCTACCAAATACTAATTGAGTATATGTAAACTTCTGACCTACTGGGAATGTGATGAAAGAAAATAAAAGCTGAAATAAATCATTCTCTCTACTATTATTCTGACATTTCCCATTCTTAAAATAAAGTGGGGATCCTAACTGACCTAAGACAGGGAATTTTTACTAGGATTAAATGTCAGGAACTGTTAAACTGAGTTTAAATGTATTTGGCTAAGGTGTATGTAAACTTCCGACTTCAACTGTACATGTAGATAGAGGTAAAGTGACCATGCATGGATAATAAACAGAGTAGCAGCAGCATAAGTGGGGGGGACCATGCAAATAGTCTGGGTAGCCATTTGATTAGCTGTTCAGGAGTCTTATATGGCTTGGGGGTAGAAGCTGTTAAGAAGCCTTTTGGACTTAGACTTGGCGCTCCGGTACCGCTTGCTGTGCGGTAGCAGAGAGAACAGTGACTAGGGTGGCTGAAGTCTTTGGCAAGTTTTTGGGCCTTCCTCTGACACCACCTGCTATAGAGGTCCTGGATGGCAGAAAGCTTGGCCCCAGTGATGTACTGGGCCGTACGCACTACCCTCTGTAGCGCCTTGCAGTCTGAGGCAGAGCAGTTGCCATACCAGGCGGTGATGCAACCAGTCAGGATGCTGTCGATGGTGCAGCTGTAGAACTTTTAGAAGATCTGAGGACCCATGCCAAATCTTTTCAGTCTCCTGAGGAGGAATAGGCATTGTCGTGCCCTCTTCACGACTGTCTTGGTGTGTTTGGACCATGATAGTTTGTTGGTGATGTGGACACCAAGGAACTTGACGCTCTCAACCTGATCCACTACTGCCCCGTCGATGAGAATGGGGGCATGCTCGGTCCTCCTTTTCCTGTAGTCCACAATCATCTCCTTTGTCTTGATCACGTTGAGGGAGAGGTTGTTATCCTGGCACCACACTGCCAGGTCTCTGACCTCCTGTCTATAGGCTGTCTCATCGTTGTCAGTGATCAGGCCTACCACTGTTGTCTTCGGCAAACTTAATGATGGTGATGGAGTCAGGATATACTGTATGTGCCTTCTGTTTGTCTCTCTCTCCACCCAGTCCCTCCGTGTTCCAGCAGCCTGTTATCTTCCTGGGGGCCGACGTCACTCATCCTCCAGCCGGAGACGGAAAGAAGCCATCCATCGCAGCGGTCAGTTTCCTTCTGTCATTCTAGTTTCCATTGCCACTTTCCTCACAAACACTGCCTTGTCTGTCTATCTACTTGTCATGGGGTCTGAGGCATCTAGTACATTGGTAATCTACTAGGTTGTTTTGTTACCCAGACCCCTACAATAGCATTCTGAAACATGGTGTCAGAAGTCATGTTTCTGACCATCTCCCTCTCTCTGGCCCTATCCAGGTGGTGGGCAGTATGGACGCCCACCCCAGCAGGTACTGTGCCACAGTGAGGGTCCAGAGACCCAGACAGGAGGTGATCCAGGACCTGGCCTCCATGGTGCGGGAGCTCCTCATCCAGTTCTACAAGTCTACCCGCTACAAACCAACCAGAATCATATTTTATAGGGATGGTGTGTCAGAGGGACAATTCAGACAGGTTAGTTAAAATACTTATGTCCCCCTTCAATCTCTCATTTAAAGTTTACAGCTAAGCCAAATGATGTCCCCATGTTGAAATGCATTTATTACAAATAGCAATGTTCTTCATAGTTTATTAACCTTAAACTTGAGTCTTAAGCTTAAATCTTTAGCTATTGGCCATCAACCCTAAATTCTTCACCGCTCGCCACTCTTTGCTGATGTGTTGACTTCTCTCTGTGTGGCAGGTGCTGTACTATGAGCTGCTGGCCATCAGAGAAGCCTGTATCATGTTGGAAAAAGAGTACCAGCCGGGCATCACCTACATTGTGGTGCAGAAGCGCCATCACACACGCCTTTTCTGTGCCGACCGCAACGAGCGGGTAAGGGGCGCTATGGATCTCTCCTTGTACATTAACGATTTACTTTGCTAGGTATAGATTGGTTGTTGAACTGTTTTTAAATGGAGTGTTTATTTGGCAGGTTGGACGGAGTGGTAACATTCCTGCAGGCACCACTGTGGACACAGATATAACCCACCCCTATGAGTTTGACTTTTACCTCTGCAGCCATGCAGGAATACAGGTGTGTGTCAAGACTCATACCAGGGTTGTGTTCAATAGGCATAAGATGGTAACATTTAATAAAACTAAGTCAGCATTCTTATTGGACAAGTTCAGGTAGTATCTCCTGCTTATTTCTCCCTAATGTTGACTCTTGCCGTCATATTTTCTCAGAGGTTTATCGGCTTCTATTAATTTCCACTGAACTTCATTGTCAGTGTTGAATCAATGCTGGTATTCTCTCCATGGAACCGGCATTGTCCCTGTGGTATTACTGACCTAGCCTACTCCCTCCAGGGTACAAGCAGACCTTCCCACTACCATGTTCTGTGGGATGACAACTGCTTCACGGCTGATGAGTTCCAGCTGCTCACCTACCAGCTGTGCCACACCTACGTCCGCTGCACCCGCTCAGTCTCCATCCCCGCGCCAGCCTACTACGCCCACCTGGTGGCCTTCCGCGCCCGCTACCACCTGGTGGACAAAGAACATGACAGGTGAGGGGGGGGGAAGGGATTCATTTCATTGTGATCAGTATACTTTTCTGTAGGGCTAAAATCAATGTCTCTTGCTGTTTATCAGGTAAAAAGAAACTGGAGGTCGATATCATGTATTGATTTTAAAATGTTAATTCAAGATAAAGGTTCTCTCCCTCCCTTTCTGTCCTTTTCCCTTTCTCGTTTCCTCACTTCCTTCTCTTGAACACACGCAGTGCGGAGGGCAGCCATGTCTCGGGGCAGAGTAATGGCCGAGACCCCACAGCCCTCGCCAAGGCTGTTCAGATTCATCACGACACACTGAGGACCATGTACTTCGCCTGAGGATGAGGTGTTGGGAGGGGTATTCTGTCAGCCTTGTAGGTCTCACATTGGACCCTGGGCTGGCACAGCTCTGGTCCTGACAAGGGGATGCCAAGCTGCTAAAGACAGCAACTACAACAACAACAGCCAGAGGGGAGTACCGAAACGTTATGCAATACGAAACCAGCCAATCCTCTCCCGGCCTGTTCTCTTCTGCTGTGTTTTTAATTCATTATGGATTGTCTCTGATATTGCTCCTTGAGCTGTGCAAGTCATGTCCTCGCCTTACAGGTTTGACAGCAGCTCAACTTTTGCTTTGTGTTACTTTCAAAATGCCAGAGTGTAGAAGACAAGACAGGGGAATTGATAAGGATGGTTTCAGGGTGTGGGGATATAGCAGGTCCAGTGAGGATCAGTCTTGTTCCTCAACACAGTGATGAATGATATGCTGACCTGTCTATCCATGGGGTTCAATTGTATAAGTTGTCCTCTTTACATGTCTCCGTCAGCTTGTCGTTGTATGTGCGTCTTCTTATGTTCTGTAGAAGTCTGATTGCCATGATGATGCCTGTTAGTCAAGAACGCCCGTGAATCACAGCTATGCCATTTTTCATACGGCAAGCTGCTAGCCCAGTTACTCTACTCTCTCTAAGCCAATGGTGACTTACTTGTAGTCATTGCGCCAGTCAAAGTTTAACACTGCATTCTCTATCAATATCAACAGAGTTTTTATTTTATTTTTTACATACAGCCACAGCCATTGTTTTATGGATTACCTGTTAAGTACTGTTAGAATATCAACCCTAGCCACATCATGGACCTACTCAGAGTTCACTGTGGTAGCTACAGATTTCACTTTTCCTTAGTTTTATTCCTGCTATTTTATGAGATTAGTCTTATTTAACATTAATTTTCAGCAATAGAACACTGTTAGTTTGTCTGTCAATGACCGAAGAGGTTTTTCACATTTTTAACTAAGGAACTGATGATGTCATGCAATCCTTAAGTGCAATAAGTCGTTAATGCAGAAAACAGGTCCTATGGTTAACATACCAATTTGATATTTTTGGGCCATTATGATCGGACATGGGCAAGTTGTAACGGATAAAGAATGTAAACTGGGCCAAGAATTGATGCCATAAAATTGTTATGTGGGGGTGACAAATGACAAAGTTATTTTGTAAATTGGGTGAATGACAAAGTGCCTGTTTTGGGTGTAAAGAAGAATTTGAAAGACAAAGGGTTTATTTCTTTTCGTTAGAGCTCCTGTGAGATTAGTTAGTTTGTTTAGTTATACAGTCAAATTATTTCATCCAAGCATTACTGTAAGCATGATATGTTGTCCAGGACTGTCTGGGGTTAGAGAGCAGAGCGGGTGTGGCTGCATTGATTCAGTTTCATGATTTAGTTTTTAATGTGAATTATTATTGAGTATGTAGACTGACCAATTGAAGGTGGGGACAGTTAGCTAACGGATCTGTCTCATTCATTTTAACACTGGTGGTAGGATTCATTTTGCACTGTTAAAAGTAAGCATTCATATTTCAGAGTTTTATCAAGCCATTTTGTCACATTTGTATTTGAAGGGCATTGTCTCTCCATTTGCCTTGCTGTGAAGTATCCTCCAGATGAGGCTTTTGAGTTTCGTCTCGTTCCACTTGGACCAAACCAACGTGCCTGGGGTCATCTGCTTGGGGAATGGATGGTATGGGCCTTGTCTGACTGGGATACAGTTGATCCCTGCTCTCACTGCCTTTGCAAAAGAAGCAGCCGCGTTGTAGCATGGCAAACTTTTTGCCGCACTCATTGTCCTATAGCCACGTGTTACCAGAACAAAACTAGCTGCTATACTACATTTTTATTTTGTTCATATATATTTGTACAAAGAGACTATAAGAATGACAATTTACTGCACTTAAAGATGCATGTGTTTCAGGTGAGACACATGCCCTGGTGCTGAGAGATGCAGTTTGTTGTGGGGGGGGGGGGGGGGGGTTTAGTAGACAGACCGCCTCTGTTGTAGTCAGAGATTGAGATTCATTGGGTGTTTTTCAAGGATCAGGAGTAACAATAGAGTCCTCTCTCACTATGATACAGGGGACATACTTTAATTCCCAGAGGGTACGATTGTTTAGTAACATGGTTTACACCGGTTTGTGGACATCAATACAGCTCCGCCCCTGGGGTTTGTGCGAAATGTCACAGCTAAAATTGTTACTGTCTTGCAAGATGTCAGACATTACCAGCATTTGATTTTACTTGAACAGCATAGGTAGGATCTGATTAACTGCAACTGTGGGCTAATGTGTAACTGCCCTGCTTGTGTGAATAATTTAAGTCTGTACAGCAGTAGTACAGGAAGGAATTCGCTCTACACTCACGTTGCCACGGAATCGACCTCTAGAGCCAGTGGGTCGGGTTTTGCATCTAGGAGGCAGAGCATTGGGAGCTTGTGCTGCGTTCGTAACCAAGTGGGAGGTGGGAATTTACTAGTTGTGAAGTTATAAATACCATTTGGAAGCATTCACACACTTTGAACTCATTGAGAAATGCCGATTTTTGTCTAATGTCCAACAAGCTGCGTAAACCATAAACTAAAAGTACAGCTACACTACATGACCAAAATTATGTGGACACCAGATCGTCGAACATCTCTTTCCAAAATCATGGGCATTAATATGGAGTTCGTCCTCCCTTTGCTGCCATAACAGCCTCCACTCTTCTGGGAAGGCTTTCCACCTAATGTTGGAACATTGCTGAGGGGACTTGCTTCCATTCAGCCACAAGCATTAGTGAAGTCGGGCACTGATGTTGGGCGATTAGGCCGATCGCGAAAAACCATTTCAGTATGGACCTCGCTTTGTGCACGGGGTCATTGTCATGCTGAAACAGAAAAGGGCCTTCCCTAAACTATTTCCATGAAGTTGGAAGCACAGAATCGACTAAAATATCATTGTATGCTGTAGCATTAAGATTTCCCTTCACTGGAACTAAGGGGCCTGGCCCGAACGATGAAAAACAGCCCCAGGCCATTATTCCTCCTCCACCAAACTTTACAGTTGGCACTATGCATTCAGGCAGGTAGCATTCTCCTGGCATACGCCAAACCCAGATTCGTCCGTCGGACTGCTAGATGGTGAAGCGCGATTCATCACTCCAGAGAACACGTTTCCACTGCTCCAGAGTCCAATGGCAGCGAGCTTTACACCACTCCAGCTGACGCTTGGCATTGAGCATGGTGATCTTAGGTTTGTGTGCGGCTGCTCGGCCATGGAAACCCATTTCATGAAGCTCCTGACGAACAGTTCTTGTGCTGACGTTGCTTCCAGAGGCAGTTTGGAACTCGGTAGTGAGTGTTGCAATTGAGGACAGACTATTTTTTACACGCTACGCACTTCAGCGCACGGTTGTCCCGTTCTGTGAGCTTGTGTGGCCTACCACTTCGTGGCTGAGTCGTTGTTGCTCCTAGGCGTTTCTACTTCACAATAATAGCACTTATAGTTCACCAGAGCAGCTCTAGCAGTGAAGAAATATTATTATTATGAACTGACTTGTTGGAAAGGTGGCATCCTATGACGGTGCCACATTGAAAGTCACTGAGCTTTTCAGTAAGGCCATTCTACTGCCAATGTTTGTCTATGGAGATTCCATGGCGGTGTGCTTGATTTTATACACCTGTCAGCAATGGGTGTGGCTGAAATATCCAAATCCACTCATTTGAAGGGGTGGCCACATACCTTTTGTGTGTATATATAATGGATCATGCTTGCAAAACAAATGTGTTCAAAAACCATATTAATAGATTTGTTTTAATTATCTTTTGTTGCATTTATCTACCAAAAAATGCTGTGATGAAGGTAATTTCCTTAGTAGGTGATGTCAGAGGTCACCGTGTCGGAGATCGGGATGATAGACGAGTTTCACACTAGTAATTACTAGTTGGAGGGCCATTTCAGTGGATTTTTCCCAGTCGTATGTGGTAAATTCCCACTTGGTTACGAACGCAGCATCATTGAGGCAGGGGGGTAATACAGGGCTTCCGTTTCAAATGGCACTCTATTCCCTATATAATGCACTACTTTTGACCAGGACCCATAGGCCTCTTGGCAAAAATAGTGCACTATAGGGAGTAGGGTTGCATTTGAGGTTGAACCAGGCTCCTTCATGTGATGCCCTCCCCCCTCTAAAAGCTGAACATCAGATGCCTTCTTTCGTTATTCTAATGCATTTTTAATTCTGAAATTGAGATATATTTGTATATTTAAAATATGTAATAATATAATGAGCCACTTATTTTTGCTAATCAATTCTAGAAAAATAGAACAATAATGACGATAATAATGAAATAAAGACCATAGTGATATAGTCACTAATAATAATCCAAATGTAATAATTCAATAGACTGTTGTTTATTTCCTGGTTGCTAAAATTCTAGTAGTTCCTGTAATTTCAGTTTGTGACAAAACAAGCAAGAGAATCATTGTACCATCTAAACTGCTGTGAGATATCTTTTTAATAACCAAAAATATTGTATTTTTGGCTTTTTTAAGCTGGTGTACAAAACCGAAAGTAAACCCGAAAACTTAAGAACAGGAAGCCTAGATAAAGCGCACATAGAATAGATCAACCGCTTCTTAGACTTGCTTTCAATGAGAGTGACAGATCTATAACTCACATTTCTATGTGCATTTGGTCGGGTCGCCAATGAAGTTACATATTGCAGCTTTTAAAGCAAAGCGTGTCATATTGAAGCTACATCTGCTGCATTTAAATGACCTGTGTGGGGGGGGCTTGTTTTTTTGTGGCAGCTGTTGTCGTGTGACTGATTGGATGAACCTCCTGCTATTTCCCATCACCCTCTTCTCTGTTCATTGAACTAACAATCTCTGGAGAGTAGCCTAGCTTCCATTCAGTAGGTTCCATTCATCTCATAGAGCCTGGTCTTCTAGAACCTGTAGTGAATGTGACCTACATTTTGATTGTTGATTTCCTCCAAAACATTTGACTGTGTGCATCCCTCAAAGTTTTTCATGTGGAAGGAGTGAAGGTTTTATCCTTGGACAGAATAGTCTGTAGACTGTGCCTTTTCCTGATGGTGCTGAAAACAAGTAAATCAAAGAGATCTTACTTTCAAAACATTGAGGGCAATATGCCTAAGTCTACATTGATACGTATATATTGATACATGACAATACTGTCCAACGTGTGCATGTATGTGTGCGCATGGGTGTCTGTCTGCGTGTAAAAACTGACATACTGTATGCCAAGAACACAACAATATGCAGAACCAATCAGTTTTGAGGTGTCAGGACCAAAAAAGCTTGTGGGGATGATAAGGTGGGCAGGCACTCACAATGCACAACCAAAAAATGTTGCATCTAATAACTACAGTGGATATTTTAGACTGCCTCCCTAGTGGCAAACTGTTTACTGTAATGCATGGGATTTTCACCCCTGGTTCCCTTTAACCATTTAGTAGATGTTAAGTGATGGTATGTTCTAAAGTGAATAGCAATAAACAATGTGACCTTTTAGGCTCTGAGCAACCGGCTGTTGGGTTACACCAGGATTGCCACCCTATTCTCTTTATGGTACTCTGTTGGCTCTGGTCAAAAGTAGTGCACTATATAGGAAATAGGGTGCCATTTGGGAAGCAGCCCAACCATTGTTCTCGGCTAGACAGAAATACATTTCTATTTTGTTTAGAACCACTGCTCTGGCATTAAGCATTTCTTCTGAAGATCTTTATGGAAAGAGCTTTGACGTGTTACAGCTAGAGGTGTATAGACTGAGAACCACGTGCAGTGGTCCAGTTGTGCCACATGAGTGCCCGCTTGCCTAAGAAAGGATTCCTCTGAAAAAATCTCTTCACAAACAGACACCCAGGCCCCCCCCCCCCCCCCCACACACACACAAAATTGTCATGATCAATTATATACGTTATCAATGTAGACTTAGGCATATTGCCCTCAATGTTTTGAAAGTAAAGATCTCTTATTTACTTGTTTTCTAGCCACATCAGGAAAAGCACAGTCTACAGACTATTCTGTCCAGATAAAACCTTCACTCCTTCCACATGAAAAACTTGAGGATGCACACATTCAAAATTGTTGGAGGACAATCAACAATCAAAATGTTAATGTCACATTCACCTACAGGTTCTAAAACCCAGGCTCTATAATGAATGGAACCTACTGAATGACGAAGCGTACTACTCCCAGAATGATTACGTTCAATGAACAGAAAGAGCGACTCTCTCTTTCCGCCTCCCTTTTTTTA
>NC_036869.1:25288317-25330840 GCF_002910315.2 Salvelinus sp. IW2-2015 | reverse complement strand
GTGACACTGACATACAGTATAAGAACACAATAATATGCAGAACCAACCAGTTTTGAGGTGTCAGGACCAAAAATGCTTATGGGGATGGTAAGGTAGGCAGGCACTCGCATGGCACAACCAAAAAAGTTGCATTTAATAACTGGGCATGACACTATAGTGGATATTTTAGACTGCCACCCTCAGGTGGAAAACAGTTTATTGTAATGCATGGGATTTCCACCCCTGGTTCCCTTTGTTTAAACCTTTAGTAGATAGATGTTCAGTGATGGTGTTCTACCCAAAGTGAACAGCAATAAATAAAGTGATCTTTAGGCTCTGAGCAACTAGCTGTTGGGGTTACACCAGGGGGTTCTTCCCAAATGGCACCATATTCCTTATATAGTGCACTACTTTTGAACAGAGTACCTCTTCTTTTGAATTACTATCCTGTGAGAGCCACTTGCATACCATTTGCAACATGTTGATGCTAAATTCTTTCAAACACCTATGGTTATGTCCCAAGTAGCACCCTAATTCTCTTTTATAGTGCACTATAAAGTCTCTGATCAAAAGTTGTGCACTAGATGGATGGATGGATGGATGGAATAGTGCCATTTGGGAAGTAACTGGTGAACCCAACCATTTATTCCAGGCCTAAACAAAAATGCATTATATTTGTTTAGAACCACTGCTCTTGCATGTATACATTTTTTCTCAAGATCTTACAGCTAGAGGTTTACAGACAGAGAACAACATGCAGTTGTGCCACAAGAATGCCTGCTTGCCTACGAAAGGATTCCTCCGAAAATCTCCAAACCCTGCACCTCTTATTGTGGTTGGCTGCATATCATACTTATTAATAAGATCCAAATGACAAATTTGCTTTGGTAACAATATGCAAAAAAAAAATGCAAATACCTTTTTTTGTCTTTGTCTGATCCTGTTTAGCCTTTTTATTTGGTTGTCATATGTAATAGTTTTAATTAAAACAATGTATGAAATCTGTTGGTGTATTCATTGAGCGAATGGATAAGTGATGCATGTTGACTCTTTCAGTTTTTTCTGCTTCATTCCTAGCCAGACTGAGATACTGTAGCTACGGTATTCAACTGTGATGGGGAGTTACACTTAAGTGTAGGATTCTATTATGTATTTCTTCATTTAAATTACTTAGTTGTACTTCTAGAACTAGAGTAAGACCATAGATGGCTTCACAGAAAAGAAAAGCATATAGGGGAGCACTAGTAGCCCAGGATACAGCAGAAACATGTATTTCTCCAAATTGGAGACTAATCTGCCGCCAACTATTCTATTAGGGTACCTT
Source organism: Salvelinus sp. IW2-2015 (assembly GCF_002910315.2). NCBI lineage: Eukaryota > Metazoa > Chordata > Actinopteri > Salmoniformes > Salmonidae > Salvelinus > Salvelinus sp. IW2-2015. The sequence continues at coordinate 25,329,537 of NC_036869.1, read as the reverse complement.
TTTGCATCATCTGACAGTCATAGAGCTCCACATTATGATGTAGGCTACAATGTTGCGTCATCTGACAGTCAAAGATTGTCAATCGCTAAAGCCCTTCATAGGGCTATTTGTTTAACGTTGCCATGGCATTTTAATTATTTAGTAGTTGTGTTTGACTCGTTGCGTCTGTGCGTTACCTGGAGACAGTCTACAAGAGTTGGTGAGGGACAGGTTATGAAACACCGGTGCAGACACTCCAGGATTTCCGCAAATTCGAGAACTTTGGGTAAGTAAATATAGTTCGAAAGTTCCATTATCTAACAATTTAGCTTGTGCCATAATGCCAAAGCTATGTTGAATAATGGATAAAGGTTGTCTACTTATAGGTTTAATATCAAATTAACACCAATTTATTAGGCTAACTATCAAAACAGCAGTCTTTCCCCCCATTATTCAAACACCTGATGTTAATTACAGTAGCCTACCACAAACAAGTAGCATAGTCTGTGTGCTGAATTAAGCATAGACTACGGAGAAAACGTATCTTGCCTAGTTTAAATTTGATTAGGCCTAGTCTCTTTTCTGAGGAAAAGTTGCAGACATTGGGTGTTTCTCAAAATGCATACTGCCGTGCCGAACATGTGTATAACTAAACCAAGATAGGCCACAAAATGGGAACAAATKAGTAATAGTTAGCAGAACAAGCAAGGTCCTGGGCAGAGCCAAGCACGAGCTTGCGAGATCCTATTGGCGCGTTGTAGCATATACACTGCTCAAAAAAATAAAGGGAACACTAAAATAACACATCCTAGATCTGAATGAATGAAATATTCTTATTAAATACTTTTTTCTTTACATAGTTGAATGTGCTGACAACAAAATCACACAAATTATCAATGGAAATCAAATTTATCAACCCATGGAGGTCTGGATTTGGAGTCACACTCAAAATTWAAGTGGAAAACCACACTACAGGCTGATCCAACTTTGATGTAATGTCCTTAAAACAAGTCAAAATGAGGCTCAGTAGTGTGTGTGGCCTCCACGTGCCTGTATGACCTCCCTACAACGCCTGGGCATGCTCCTGAGGAGGTGGCGGATGGTCTCCTGAGGGATCTCCTCCCAGACCTGGACTAAAGCATCCGTCAACTCCTGGACAGTCTGTGGTGCAACGTGGCGTTGGTGGATGGAGCGAGACATGATGTCCCAGATGTGCTCAATTGGATTCAGGTCTGGGGAACGGGCGGGACAGTCCATAGCATCAATGCCTTCCTCTTGCAGGAACTGCTGACACACTCCAGCCACATGAGGTCTAGCATTGTCTTGCATTAGGAGGAACCCAGGGCCAATCGCACCAGCATATGGTCTCACAAGGGGTCTGAGGGTCTCATCTCAGTACCTAATGGCAGTCAGGCTACCTCTGGCGAGCACATGGAGGGCTGTGCGGCCCCCCAAAGAAATGCCACCCCACACCATGACTGACCCACCGCCTAACCGGTCATGCTGGAGGATGTTGCAGGCAGCAGAACGTTCTCCACGGCGTCTCCAGACTCTGTCACGTCTGTCACATGTGCTCAGTGTGAACCTGCTTTCATCTGTGAAGAGCACAGGGCGCCAGTGGCGAATTTGCCAATCTTGGTGTTCTCTGGCAATTGCCAAACGTCCTGCACGGTGTTGGGCTGTAAGCACAACCCCCACCTGTGGACGTCGGGCCCTCATACCACTCTCATGGATTCTGTTTCTGACCGTTTGAGCAGACACATGCACATTTGTGGCCTGCTGGAGGTCATTTTGCAGGGCTCTGGCAGTGCTCCTCCTTGCAAAAAGGCGGAGGTAGCGGTCCTGCTCCTCCACGTCTCCTGATGTACTGGCCTGTCTCCTGGTAGCGCATCCATGCTCTGGACACTACGCTGACAGACACAGCAAACCTTCTTGCCACAGCTCGCATTGATGTGCCATCCTGGATGAGCTGCACTACTGAGCCACGGTTGTAGACTCCGTCTCATGCTACCACTAGAGTGAAAGCACCGCCAGCATTCAAAAGTGACCAAAACATCAGCCAGGAATCATAGGAACTGAGAAGTGGTCTGTGGTCACCACCTGCAGAACCACTCCTTTATTGGGGGTGTCTGCCTATAATTTCCACCTGTTGTCTATTCCATTTGCACATCAGCATGTGAAATTTATTGTCAATCAGTGTTGCTTCCTAAGTGGACAGTTTGATTTCACAGTGTGATTGACTTGGAGTTACATTGTGTTGTTTAAGTGTTCCCTTTATTTTTTTGAGCAGTGTGTTTTCATATTTCTGTTAGGGAAAGCGGACTCAAAAGTGGCTAAATTCGCCTTTGCACTCCTAAACAATGCACTTTTTTCTTACGTTACTAAGGGGTAAAGCTTACAAAACTTAGTCCACTCTGTTCGTAACAGGGGATAGTTTTGGGAATGGAAAACTGTTATTGAGATCAAATGTTCCATCGATGAGAAAATGTGCAGCCAAAATCCATCTCGTTCCTGCTTCTCCAACTGCCGGACACTTGGCTTCCTGACTACGAATATAAACGCCAAGTGGATGCTTCACATTTATATATCCGGTGAAATGTCTGTCTCATTGTTCTCTCTGACCATGCCCCGAGCATTGCAAATTGGAGCACGGGAGAAACGGAGTATGAGTCCAAATCAAAGTATGCGAAACGAGCTGCACTTCTCGAATGCCTACTCCGTTTGTACATATTTTGAAGCATTGCTCGATGCAAGCTTCAACAGAAAGTATGCAAAGAAATTATGTAAACTTTCTTGAAATAAATGGCGAACATTATTTGGCCAGACAAAATACACTCCGAATTTGGATTGAAATGTTGCCTATTCACATCTCATATGTTGCCTGAATACAATATTTAAACGTCATACGTTAATAAATACGTGCAGAGTTAATTTTGGCATGTTTACCTGCCTACGTACTGTATATACCGATCACATAAGTCAATAGGGCTAACTGGCTAGCGACCAATATTGTTAGCTAGCCAGATAGCCACGAATAATCATTAGCTAGCTACCCACGAAGAATTGACATCTATCTTACATAATATTAGTTTTAGGTCATTTTTTCATGTCTAACTAGCTAGATTAGTACAATCCACACATCTAGCTGATAATTATGAAGCAAAACGTTTGCTTTGGGTATATCTTGTTTCGTTTATTATTGCCATTGTCCTGGCTGGAAGGTTCAGTGAATGGGGGGTAAAGCATGAGGTGCTACAGTAGAGGAAGTGTGAGTGCTTCTCAAATGTGTTGTTTTATCCATTCTCCACAGTCTTGTCCTCACAAGAATGTACTCAAGAGAACGTGGTCAGAGAATGCACTCAGAGCATGAGAGTGTAGAGCACGGTAGTGCCAAGCCTGGGCTCAGGTACAGTGTGTCCGACTGGGACACCAGTAACAAGCAGATATCTGACACAGCAGAACACAGGCGACACATGTCACACATGACAAGGCAGGAAGGGAGGGCCTTACGCAATGAGACAACCAGCAAGGTAAGATTATGTGACTATGTAATGAAACAACCAATTCAGTAAAGGCTTGCTTGACTTTGTGACTAACATTGGCCTACAGGCAGAGCCTTATAAATTAGTTAACACATACATTGTCATGGACTATTATTTATCACACTTATTCATGCCATCTCTCTATCCTCTCACTCTTCCTATTTCTCCCCCTCAATCTCTCTCCCTACCTCATCTCCCACAGACTAACTGGGATAAGAGTGACAGCTCTCGCAGGCTGAGTGATAGGATCTGGGATATCTCCCGCTGGAGAGAGACTTTGGAATCATGCATACAGGAAGTGGAGAAAGAGATGGATGCCTTAACCCTGGTGAGATTTCAGATTAGTATTAATCTGGCATGTCATTGTTTCAACGTAAAAACAAAGTTGGAAGTACCTGGTAAAAAAACAAACATTCTGGCAGCTTTCTACATTTATCAGACTTATCAGACATTTATCAGCAATAAACCAGGTTGTAGGTTGATGTATTGATGTGCTAGTACAGCGTAGGTGAGTTTGGCTTCTGTGTCTCAGGGGAAGGAGGAGGCTGAGCGGGCTCTGACGGCCACCGCAGTGCCTCTAGAGGTCACGGTGGAGTGCCTGACCCTGAGGGAGGGTCGCCGCGGCAACGAGCTGGTCAGCGACCCGGTGGAGGCCCAGCTGAAGAAGGAAGTGGAGATGATCGGCGGCGCACAGCGGATGCTCCAGCAGCGCATCGACAAGGCGTTCGAGCAGCTGTGGTAAGAAACCGTTTGACCAATATGTGTCCCAAATAGCACCCTATTCCCTTTATAGTGTACTTATTTTGCCCAGAGTCCTATATGCCCTGGTCAAAAGCAGGGGTTGGAACAGGTTTAGGGGACAGAATCGAAAACCAGAAAACAACTATGTTTGAGGAACAGAACCGAGAACAAAAGTGATCTATACTGAACCCGGTTAATAATGTTCTTTTACGTTCCGGGCAAGGTTCATAGATGAGCAGCATCGTCAAATAATAATCAAAGTGGTTGTAAAGGGTGCAACAGCTTAGCACCTAAGGACTAAATGTCAGTTGGCTTTTCATAGCTGACCATTCAGAGGTTGAAACAACAAGTGTGGTAGAGAGAGTGGGACGAAAACAGCAGGTCCGGGCCAAAGTAGCACATCCGGTGGACAAGTCAGGGTTCCATAGCCGCAGGCAGAACAGCAGAAACTTGATCAGCAGCACGACCAGGTGGACTGGGGAGAGGGATAGCCAGGAGGGGTCAGGCCAGGTAGTCCCGAGACATGGGTCCTAGGCTCAGGTCCTCCGGGAGATGGGAGAATTAGAGGGAGCATACTTAAGATAACACAGGACACCAGATAAGACAGGAGAATTACACCAGATAGGACAGACTGACCCTAGCCCCCCGTCACATAGACTAATGCAGCATAGATACTGGAGACTGAGATGGGGGGGGGGGGGTCGGGGGACACTGTGGCCCAGTCTGACAATACCCCCAGACAGGGCCAACCAGGCAGGATATAACCACACCCACTTTGCCAAAGTACAGCCCCCACACAACTAGAGGGATATCAACAGACCACCAACTTACTACCCTGAGACAAGGCTGTGTATAACCCATAAAGATCTTCCCACCGCATAAGCCCAAGAGGGCGCAAAACCGGACAGGAAGAACACGTCAGTGACTCAACCCACTCAAGGAAAGTATAGCGTGGGAGAGCACTAGTAAGCCAGTGACTCAGCCCCCGTAATAGGGTCAGAGGCAGAGAATCCCAGTGGAGAGAGGGGAGCCAGCCAGGCAGAGAGAGCAAGGGTGCTTTGTCACTCCAGTGCCATGCCGTTCATTTTCGCACCCATTGGCCAGACTACACTCAGTCATAGGACATACTGAAGAGATGGGTCTTCAGTAAAGACTTAAAGGTTGAGACAGAGTCTGCGTCTCTCACATGGATAGGGAGACCATTCCATAAAAATGGGGCTTTATAGGAGACAGCCCTGCCTCCAGCTGTTTGCTTAGGAACAATAAGGAGGCCTGCATTTTGTGACTGTAGCGCACGTGTAGGTATGTACGGCAGGACCAAATCGGAGAGATAGGTAGGAGCAAGTCCATGTAGTAAACCTTGAAATCAGCCCTAGCCTTAACAGGAACCCAGTGTAGAGAGGCTAGCACTGGAGTAACATTTTTTGGTTCTAGTCAAGATTCTAGCAGCTGTATTTAGCACTAACTGAAGTGCTTTATCTGGGTAGCCAGAGAGTAGAGCGTAGTCTAATCTAAAAGTAACAAAAGCATGGATTAGCTTTTTTGCATAATTTTTTACAGAAAGTTAGACTTTTGCAATGTTACGAAGATTGAAAAAAGCTTACCTTGAAATATTTTTTATGTTCGTCAAAAGAGGTAACAGGGTCAAGAGTAACGCTTCACAGTTTTATTTGAGACAACTGTACAACCATTGTGATTAATTGTTTGATCAAACAGCAGATCTCTTTGTTTCCTGCGATCTAGAACTAGCATCTCTGTTTTGTCCGAATGTAAAAGTAAAACATTTGCTGCCATCCACTTCCTTATGTCTGAAACACAGGCTTCCAGGGTAGGCAATTTTGGGACTTCGCTGTGTTTCAGCGAAATGTACAGCTGTGTGTTGTCTGCATAGCAGTGAAAGTTGACATTATCTTTCCGAATTACATCACCAAGAGGTAGAATATATAGTGAAAACAATATTTGGTGCTAAAACGAAACCTTCAGGAACACCGAAACTTACTATTGTTTGTCAGAGGACAAACCATCCACAGAGACGAACTGATACAGTTGAAATCGGAAGTTTACATACACCTTAGCCAAATACATTTAAACTCAGTTTTTCACAATTTCTGACATTTAATCCTAGTAGAAATTCCCTGTTTTAGGTCAGTTAGGATCACCACTTTATTTGAAGAATGTGAAATGTCAGAATAATAGTAGAGAGAATTATTTATTTCAGCTTTTATTTCTTTCATCACATTCCCAGTGGGTCAGACGTTTACATTCACTCAATTAGTATTTGGTAGCATTGCCTTTAAATTGTTTAACTAGGGTCAAAAGTTACAGGTAGCGTTCCACAAGCTTCCCATAATAAATTGGGTGAATTTGGTCCCATTCCTCCAGACAGAGCTGGTGTAACTGAGTCAGGTTGGTAGGCCTCCTTGTTTGCACACGCTTTTTCAGTTCTTCCCACAAATGTTCTATAGGATTGAGGTCAGGGCTTTTTGATGGCCACTCCAATACCTTGACTTTGTTGTCCTTAAGCCATTTTGCCACAACTTTGGAAGTATGCTTGGGGTCATTTTCCATTTGGAAGACTCATTTGCGACCAAGCTTTAACTTCCTGACTGATGTCTTAAGATGTTTCTTCAATATATCCACATAATTTTCCTTCCTCATGATGCCATCTATTTTGTGAAGGGCAGCAAAGCACCCCCACAACATGATGCTTCCACCCCCGTGCTTCACTGTTGGGATGGTGTTCTTCGGCTTGTAAGCAACCCCCTTTTTCCTTCAACATAATGATGGTCATTATGGCCAAATAGTTCTATTTGTTAGATACTTTTGTACCTGTTTCCTCCAGCATCTTCACAAGGTCCTTTGCTGTTGTCCTGGGATTGATTTGCACTTTTTGCACCAAAGTATGTTCATCTCTAGGAGACAGAACGCGTCTCGTTCCTGAGCGGTATGATGGCTGCGTGGTCCCATGGTGTTTATACTTGCGTACTATTGTTTGTACAGATGAACGTGGTACCTTCAGGCGTTTGGAAATTGCTCCCAAGGATGAACCAGACTTGTGGAGGTCTACAATTTATTTTCTGAGGTCTTGGCTGATTTCTTTTCCCATAATGTCAAGCAAAGAGGCACTGAGTTTGAAGGTAGGCCTTGAAATACATCCACAGGTTGACTCAAATGATGTCAATTAGCCTTTCAGAAGCTTCTAAAGCCATGACATCATTTTCTGGAATTTTCCAAGCTGTTTAAAGGCACAGTCAACTTAGTGTATGTAAACTTCTGACCCACTGGAATTGTGATACAGTGAAATAATCTGTCTGTAAATAATTGTTGGGAAAATTACTTGTGTCATGCGCAAAGTAGATCTCCTAACCGACTTGCCAAAACTATAGTTTGTTAACAAGAAATTTGTGGAGTGGTTGAAAAACGAGTTTTAATGACTCAAACCTAAGTGTATGTAAATGTCCGACTTCAACTGTATCTTTCCAACAGATAAGATCTAAACCAGGCAAGAACTTGTCCCTGTTGACCAATTAGGGTTTCCAATCTCTCCAAACGAATGTGGTGATTGATGATGTCAAAAGCGGCACTAAGGTCTAGGAGCACAAGGACAGATACAGAGCCTTGGTCTGACGCCATTAAAAGGTCATTTAGCACCTTCACGTGCGGTCTCAGTACTATGATGGGGTCTAAAACCAGATTAGAGCATTTCGTATACATTATTTGTCTTCAGGAAGGCAGTGATTTGCTGCGCAATAGCTTTTTCAAAAATGTTTGAGAGGAATGGGAGATTCGATATAGGCTGATAGTTGTACCAAAACATTTGAATCAAGGTTTGGCTTTTTCAGGAGAGACTTTATTACTGCCACTTTTAGTGAGTTTGGCACACATCTGGAGGGTAGGGAGCCATTTATTATTGTTCAACATAGGAGGGCCAAGCACAGGAAGTAGCTCTTTCAGTAGTTTAGTTGGAATAGGGTCCAGTAGGCAGCTAGAGCCTATGACTATTTTCGTGAACGTGTCACGAGATACAGGATTAAAAAACTTGTGTTTCCATTGATCCTAGGTCCTGACAGTTCTGTGCAGACTCAGGACATCTGAGTTTTGAGGAAATATGCATATTCAAAGAGGATTCTGTAATTAGATTTCTAACTATCATTATGTTTTTGTCAAAGTGAAGGCCATCCTCACTTGTGGATTGCTGCTTTTTAGTTAATTTTGCCAGAGTATAAAAAATACATTTTGGATTGTTTTTATTCTCCTCAATCAGTAGGCTGATTGAGCAGCAGTGAGGGCTTTTCGATATTGCATGGTACTTCTCTTTCAAGCTAGTCAGAAGACTTCAAATTTGATGGATTGCCATTTCCGTACCAATTTTCTGGAAGCTTGCTTCAGTGCTCTGGTATTTTCTGTATACCAGGGAGCTAGTTTCTTTTGACATGGTTTTTGTTTTTAGAGGTGTGACTGCATCAAGGGTATTACGCAAGGTTAAAACCTTTTGTCAATAGGGGGAGCTGTTAGCATTATATATTTTTTTACATTTCCAAATTAAACTGCCTCGTACTCAATTCTTGCTCATACAATATGCATATTATTATTACTATTGGATAGAAAACAATCTCTAGTTTCTAAAACCGTTTGAATTATGTCTGTGGGTGAACCAGAACTCTTTCTACAGCGAAACTCATGACAGGACATGCGAAGCTCTGAAAAATTGTCTCTGATCTCGGATCAGTTTAAAACTCTGTGTGTGCCCTATGGCTTGACATGAACTGCACCCGCCTTCCCCTGGATGTCAGTAACCAATGAGAAGTGGAATGGTGTCTCTACGTGTTTGTCAGAGTTTTTAAAAGGGAATGGAGTGAGATGTCCCTTCTTTTMGACGCTTGCCAGGACGCAAGGGAGGACATCAGAATCGCATGCTCAAAAGCTCTCGTTATTGATCAAAGATATATCCGTCTGTGATTTAATTCGATATAGGTGTTAGAAACATCATAACGAAGTTATTTGAAACCGATTTATATCAGTTTATGCGAGTATATTGCTATTTTTCTGAATTTCCTTAGTATTGCGTTTGAGGATTTGGGCATGTGTGTGCCGTGTAGCTATCGTTAGCTGCTAGTTTCGAAGTTGAGGAGGTCGTTTTACAACAAAGCAACGATTCTTTTGGACAAAGGACACATTGCCCAAGATACTGATGGAAGCTCGTCCAAAAGTAAGAGTTATTTATGATTTTATTCCGTATTTATGTGGAAAAATGTAAACGCAGTTGTCAGCCATTTTTTGCGGCACTAGTCTGGCTGTAACTCACAATGTATGTCTAGTAACGTAAATTTTAAAAATCTAAATCAGCGGTTGCATTAATAACCAATGCATCTTTCATTAGCTGTCCAACCTGTATTTTTTTAGTCAATCTAATCGATAAATAATCGTAAACATAGGTGCCTTTCCAAGATGGCGCCGGCCCGAATGCATGCCATGTTTTGACAGATTACATAGCATAACCACGATTTGTGATGCTAAATATGCACATTTCGAACAAACTCTATATGCATTGTGTAATATGATGTTACAGGACTGTCATCTGAAGAATTCTGAGAAGGTTAGTGAAAAAATTAATATATTTTGGTGGCGATAACGTTATCGCCCCCTTTGCCTTGATTTAATGCTGGTGTGATGTTAGCTCATGTGGTATGCTAATATAACGATATATTGTGTTTTCGCTGTAAAACACTTAGAAAATCTGAAATATTGTCTGGATTCACAAGATCTGTGTCTTTCGATTGCTGTAGGCTGTGTATTTTTCAAAAATGTTTTAGGATGAGTATTTTGGTAATTGACGTCGGTCTCTGTAATTATTCCGGCTGCTTCCAACGCTATTTCAGATTGCAGCTGCAATGTAGAACTGTGATTTATACCTGAAAAATTCACATTTTTCAAAAAAAACATATCCTATACCATAAATATGTTATCAGACTGTCATCTTATGAAGTTGTTTCTTGGTTAGTGTCTATATACAGTGGGGAGAACAAGTATTTGATACACTGCCGATTTTGCAGGTTTTCCTACTTACAAAGCATGTAGAGGTCTGTAATTTTTTATCATAGGTACACTTCAACTGTGAGAGACGGAATCTAAAACAAAAATCCAGAAAATCACATTGTATGATTTTTAAGTAATTAATTAGCATTTTATTGCTCCCAAATATATATTTTGGGAGGGGGAGAGAACAGTTTTCAACCAGCGGTTGATTTGTGCGAGTCTGCTGTAGAGCTCATCACTCCCCCTAACTGGGAGGGGGCCAGATAAAATTACTTGATGAAAACACATCTTTCTAGCTAAGTTACAAACTGAAGTTATGTTCCACTTGGTGACCCTCTGACTGTTTAATCCTAACATCGTTGGTGTCGACCTGGATAACAATATCCCTCTATCATCTACACTCACCAGTTTTAGCCTCAGCCAGCACCATCTTCAGATTAGCCTTTACGTCGGTAGTCCTGCCCCCTGGTAACAATGTATGATGTCTGGATGATTTTTAAAAAGTGTAATATTGCGGGTAATGGGGTCGGCTTCGGCGGCTCCGACCCTGTAACGGGTGGTTGGACTTGTGAAGACTGGCTCTGACTCAGACTTGTTGCTTAGTGGGGAAAACTGTTTGAAAGTTTCTATCGGCTGAATGAGCGACACCGGTTGAGCATACTGACAGCATTCCTTTCCAGAAGCCATGAGAAAATTGTCCGGCTGCAGCGAGTGTAGAGGGGGATTAACACTACTAAACTCAGCAAAAAACAAATGTCCTTTCACTGTCAACTGCGTTTATTTTCAGCAAACTTAACATGTGTAAATATTTGTATGAACATAACAAGATTCAACAACTGAGACATACACTGAACAAGTTCCACAGACATGTGACTAACATAAATGGAATAATGTGTCCCTGAACAAAGGGGGGGGGGTCAAAATCAAAAGTAAGAGTCAGTATCTGGTGTGGCCACTGGCTGCATTAAGTACTGCAGTGCATTTCCTCCTCGTGGACTGCACCAGATTTGCCAGTTCTTGCTGTGAGATGTTACCACACTCTTCCACCAAGGCACCTGCAAGTTCCCGGACGTTTCTGGGGGGGAATGGCCCTTGCCCTCACCATCCGATCCAACAGGTCCCAGACGTGCTCAATGGGATTGAGATCCGGGCTCTTCGCTGGCCATAGCAGACCACTGTCTTGCAGGAAATCACCACAGAACGAGCAGTATGGCTGGTGGCATTGTCATGCTGGAGGGTCATGTCAGGATGAGCCTGCAGGAAGGGTACCACATGAGGGAGGAGGATGTCTTCCCTGTAACACACAGCGTTGAGATTGCCTGCAATGACAACAAGCTCAGTCCGATGATGCTGTGACACACTGCCCCAGACCATGACGGACCCTCCACTTCCAAATCGATCCCGCTCCAGAGTACAGGCCTCGGTGTAACGCTTATTCCTTCGACGATAAACGCGAATCAGACCATCACCCCTGGTGAGACAAAACCGTGACTCGTCAATGAAGAGCACTTTTTGCCAGTCCTTTCTGGTCCAGCAACGGTGGGTTTGTGCCCATAGGCGATGTTGTTGCCGGTGAGGACCTGCCTTACAACAGGCTTACAAGCCCTCAGTCCAGCCTCTCTCAGCCTATTGCAGACAGTCTGAGCACTGATGGAGGGATTGTGCGTTCCTGGTGTAACTCGGGCAGTTGTTGCYATCCTGTAACTGTCCCACAGGTGTGATCTTTGGGTGTACCGATCCTGCGCAGGTGGTGTTACACATGGTCTGCCACTGCGAGGACGATCAGCTGTCCGTCCTGTCTCCCTGTAGCGCTGTCTTAAGTGTCTCATAGTACGGACATTGCAATTTATTGCCCTGGCCACATCTGCAGTCCTCATGACTCCTTGCAGCATGCCTAAGGCACGTTCACGCAGATGAGCAGGGACCCTGGGCATCTTTCTTTTGGTGTTTTTCAGAGTCAGTAGAAAGGCTTCTTTAGTGTCCTAAGTTTTCATAACTGTGACCTTAATTGCCTACTATCTGTAAGCTGTTAGTGTCTTAATGACAGTTCCACAGATGCATGTTCATTAATTGTTTATGGTTCATTGAACAAGCATGGGAAACAGTGTTTAAACCCTTTACAATGAAGATCTGTGAAGGTATTTGGATTTTTACTAATTATCTTTGAAAGACAGGGTCCTGAAAAAGGGACGCTTCTTTTTTAGCTGAGTTTACTGGTGGCATCGATGCTGTATCATTCTTTTCTACACTTAAATTGCCCTTGCCTAACGATTGCGTCTGAAGCCGAGCTTGCAACTTGCCTATTCTCACTATATAAGGCGATATATTATGACTACAGAGACTGCAATGAGAAGGCATAATGTTACTTAGCTTTTTTTGGCCGGAGGAGGTCCTGCAGATCCATGTGCAGATAAAGCGTCCGGGGTGAAAAAGTTGAATTAAAAGTGTTATGTGAGGACAAAACTAAGACGTTTGTAAACTTGTTAAATACAGAGTTTGATTAAATGGTTATTAAGAGTAAAAAGTGAGTTCGGTAGGTAGCCAAGTAGCGACAAACTGCACAGCAGCACGGAGACAACGCGGAAGTACGTTGCGTCACCATGTTAATCATACTATAAATATCATGTTTCAGATTGAATTTATTAACTACAAAAAGGAAATACATGTTTTTATTTAAACTCTGGTGCTGCTCTATCACATATTTTGCGGTCTCAGTACTTGTCAATGGTTGTTCTCTCCAGTCTTCTTCAGGTGTCCCGGCAGCAGCTGACCCATGACCTTCAGAACAAGATTGAGGCCCAGGACATTGACCTCTCCTGCTTGTCTATCACTGTGACATCACCTAAGATCTCCCTGAAGCCCAACCCCCTGCGCATACCCATAGGGTAAGCTGGAATGAGGGTGTACAGTACAATACAAAGAAATACTAGGCCTTCTGAAATTCGGAGCAGGATATCTAGATCAAACCTACTTACCTTGTGTTGTCAATGAGCACCTCGTACAATTGCAATTCTTTAATGCATATGCATGTCTAACTAGCTATAATATTAATTTACCAGGCACTCAACTCATCCAATGATTTTCTGCAATGCCACCACTTGCCTTTCAAATTAATTGAATGTACATGTAGAGTTTTTTACTCCAAGAGAGAGAAAGACAATAGTTGAACAAATTAATTTCCTAAAATTAAGGAGAAGCGAGAGGAAGAGAGACCTGGCTATATTTGGTTGTCATTTTTTAAACTTTCACTTAGCTAGTGGATGCAGCAAGCTAGTTTAGCCTACTCAAACACCCAGCTCAAACTTACTCACTTACTGCCTTTATTGTCCCCATGGGGATTTTTTTTTTTGCAGTATCATGTACACGTTTAAAGTGGCGTTTAAATACAGTAGAAAAAACAAATTGACAATACAACATTCATAACAGTTACATACCAATAAAAAGAGACTAGCCTGGTGGCCTTACTGGGTCGATAGGAACATTAGCCTGAGCTGTTTAGGAGGGATATCACACCTGGCACAAATGATTGTCTAGTTCTGCTTTTCCTGCCGGGGGGTGCCCTATACCCACACCCAGAGGGGAGTAGTTCAAAGTCCGGGTACAGGGGGTTACTTGGGTCTAAAATACTTTTGTGACTCTTGCTAAGGGCCCTGACCTTAAAGATCTCATTCAAGCCTGTCTGTTTGATTCCAAGTACCTTGCTTGCTGTGGTGATAATCCTTCTCAGCATATTTTTCTGGCTGACAGTGGCATTGCCAAACCAACAAACAGAGAGGGGTGCTATGTTAGCTAGCTGGTTATGGCTATCCGACACTGGAACTTCCAAGTCAAGATAAGCTTTTGGTTTTAATTTATTGCCACTGGGGCTCGCCGGTGTAACTGCTTTCTGGCTGTACACTGTACTACATGATTGTAGCGGGTCTACTAGAGCGTTAGTTCTAGTAGCTATGTTGAATATGATGTGACAACGATGTAGGCTGTGTGTAGCTGTCATGATATGAAGGTTTGGCTTGGATAGGTTTTCACCTGGTCAAAGACATCTGATGTGTTGTGTGCTGAAGTCCACATGCAAAGGGAAAAGTTGAGGAGGAGAGCACGTAGATAGTTGCAAGGAATTATATACAGTACCAGTCAAAAGTTTGGACACACTTACTCATTCAAAGGATTTTCATTATTTTTAATATTTTCTATATTGTAGAATAATAGTGAAGACATCAACACTATGAAGTAACACATATGGAATCATGTAGTTACCAAAAAAGTGTTAAACAATTCAAAATATATTTTATGAGATTCTTCAAAATAGTGTTGTGGAAATTCTAATCAATAATGAGGAGAGACAAGGTCAATCAGGATATTACTTTATTCAAAACAGATTAATTATTGCAATAATGAAGCTGGTCGACGAATCACCCCAAGATGATTCGTTGAGAGCCAACAAGCGGATTTTAGCCACAGCATTTTATAGCAAAGTGCATCCTCCTGAATGTTCATGACAAAAAACAGATGTATGGAATGGGTCACAAGGTTAGGATTTGTATGAAAGATACTAATAATTCACAGCAGACAGTATCTGCTGTAAAGACTGCTCTCATTATGTAGAAACCAGGGTCTGGCCCCCAAAACAAAGTTTCTCATCATTATCCATACCAGAGCCATCTCCACCCTGGTACCTCCCGGCACACAAACACCAACATTCTATGGAATGTGGGCTCCGAGAGAGGACAAGACCATCATAAATCAGTTGCTAGAGTTAAATCTCTGAAGCTCCTCTCACTTCACACAGACACAATAGAGTTCTAAGAACCCTATTTTGTTGCATAAAACAACCATTTGGTGCGATAACAGTATTATTAACAATCTTGTAATTTCTCCACAATAGTAGCCACCCTTTGTCTTGACAGCTTTGTACACTCTTGGCATTCTCTCAACCAGCTTCATGAGGAATGCTTTTCCAACAGTCTTGAAGGAATTCCCACATATGCTGAGCACTTGTTGGCTGCTTTTCCTTCACTCTACGTTCCAACTCATCCCAACTGGGTTGAGGTTGGGTGATTGTGGAGGCCAGGTCATCTGATGCAGCACTTCATCACTCTCTTTCTTGGTCAAATAGCCCTTACACAGCCTGGAGGTGTGTTGGGTCATTGTCCTGTTGAAAAACAAATGATAGTCCCACTAGATGGGATGGCGTATCAGATGGGATGGCGTATCACTGCAGAATGCTGTGGTAGCCATGTTGCTTAAGTGTGCCTTGAAGTCTAAATAAATCACAGACAGTGTCACCAGCAAAGCACCATCACACCTCCTCCATGCTTCATGGTGGGAACCACACATGCAGAGATTTTCCGTTCACCTACTCTGCGTCTTACAAAGACACCATGGTTGGAACCAAAAATTGCAAATTTGGACTCATCAGACCAAACAGATTTCCACCAGTCTAATGTCCATTGCTCATGCTTCTTGGCCCAAGCAAGTCTCTTCTTCTTATTGGTGTCCTTTAGCAGTGGTTTCTTTGCAGCAATTTGACCATGAAGGCCTGATTTACACAGTCTCCTCTCAACAGTTGATGTTGAGATGTCTATTACTTGAACACTGAAGCATTTATGAAGCATTTATTTGGGCTGCAATCTTAGGTGCAGTTAACTCTAATGAACTTATCCTCTGCAGCAGAGGTAACTCTGGGTCTCCCTTTCCTGTGGCGGTCCTCATGAAAGCCAGTTTCATCATAATGCTTGATGGTTTTAGCGACTGCACTTGAAGAGACTTTCAAAGATCTTAAAATGTTCCGTATTGACTGACCTTCACGTCTTAAAGTAATGATGGACTGTCATTTCTCTTTGCTTATTAGAGCTGTTCTTGACATAATATGGACTTGGTCTTTTACTAAATAGGGCTATCTTCTGTATACCACCCCTACCATGTCACAACACAACTGATTGGCTGAAACGCATTAAGAAGGAAAGAAATTCCACAAATTAACAAGACACACCTGTTAATTGAAATGCACTGCAGGTGACTACCTCATGATGCTGGTTGAGAGAATGCCAAGAGTGTGCAAAGCTGTCATCAAGGCAAAGGGTGGCTATTTGAAGAATATCAAATATAAAATATATTTTGATTTGTTTAACACTTTTTTTGGTTACTACATGTGTTATTTCATAGTTTTTTGTCTTCAATATTATTCTACAACGTAGAAAATAGTAAAAATCAAGAAAAACCCTTGAATGAGTAGGTGTGTCCGAACTTAACTGGTACTGTGTGTGTGTGTGTGTGTGTATATATATATATATATTAGTTGTGGTAAAACGGAACCTTCAGGAACACCGAAACTTACCATTGATTTGTCAGAGGACAAACCATCCACAGAGACAAACTGATACAGTTGATGTCGGAAGTTTACATACACCTTAGCCAAATACGTTTTTCACAATTCCTGACATTTTAATCAGAGTAAAAATTCCCTGTCTTAGGTCAGTTAGGATCACCACTTTTTTTTTAAGAATGTGAAATATCAGAATAATAGTAGAGTGATTTATTTCAGCTTTTATTTCTTTCATCACACATTCCCAGTGGGTCAGAAGTTTACATACACTCAATTAGTATTTGGTGGCATGGCCTTTAGATTGTTTAACTTGCGTCAAACGTTTCAGGTAGCCTTCCACAAGCTTCCCACAATAAGTTGGGTGAATTTTGTCCCATTCCTCCTGACAGAGCTGGTGTAACTGAGTCAGGTTTGTAGGCCTCCTTGCTCGCACACGCTTTTTCAATTCTGCCCACAAAGTTTCTATAGGATTGAGGTCAGGGCTTTTTGATGGCCACTCCAATACCTTGACTTTGTTGTCCTTAAGCCATTTTGCCACAACTTTGGAAGTATGCTTGGGGTCATTGTCCATTTGGAAGACTCATTTGCGACCAAGCTTTAACTTCCTGACTGATGTCTTAAGATGTTGCTTCAATATATCCACATAATTTTCCTTTCTTATGATGCCATCTATTTTGTGAAGTGCACCAGTCCCTCCTGCAGCAAAGCAACATGATTCTGCCACCCCCGTGCCACACAGGGGGATTGGTGTTCTTTGGCTTGCAAGCCTCCCCCTTTTTCCTCCAAACATAACGGTCGTCATTATAGCCAAACAGTTAGATTTTTGTTTCATCAGACCAGAGGACATTTCTCCAAAAAGTACGATCTTTGTCCCCATGTGCAGTTGCAAACCGTAGTCTGGCTTTTTTATGGCGGTTTTGGAGCAGTGGCTTCCTCTTTGCTGAGCGGCCTTTCAGGTTATGTCAATATAGGACTCGTTTTACTGTGGATATAGATACTCTCGTACCTGTTTCATCCAGCATCTTCACAAGGTCCTTTGCTGTTGTTCTGGGATTGATTTGCACTTTTCGCACCAAAGTACGTTCAACTCTAGGAGACAGAACGCGTCTCCTTCCTGAGCGGCATGACGGATGCGTGGTCCCATGGTGTTTATACTTGCGTACTATTGTTTGTACAGATGAACATGGTGCCTTCAGGCATGTGAAAATTGCTCCCAAGGATGAAACAGACTTGTGGAGGTCAACAATTTTATTTCTGATGTCCTTGCCTATTTCTTTTGATTTTCCAATGATGTCAAGCAAAGAGGCACTGAGTTTGAAGGTAGGCCTTGAAATACATCCACAGGTACACCTCCAATTGACTCAAATTATGTCAATTAGCCTTTCAGAAGCTTCTAAAGCCATGACATCATTTTCTGGAATTTTCCAAGCTGTTTAAAGGCACAGTCAACTTAGTGTATGTAAACTTCTGACCCACTGGAATTGTGATACAGTGAAATAATCGGTCTGTAAACAATTGTTGTAAAAATTACTTGTGTCATGCACAAAGTAGATTTCCTAACCGACTTGCCAAAACTATAGTTTGTTAATAACAAGAAACTTGTGGAGTGGTTGAAAAATGTGTTTTAATTACTTCAACCTTAGTGTATGTAAACTTCCGACTTCAACTGTATATGTATACATACATACATACCATACAGTGGGGCAAAAAAGTATTTAGTCAGCCACCAATTGTGCAAGTTCTCCCACTTAAAAAGATGAGAGAGGCCTGTAATTTTCATCATAGGTACACCTCAACTATGACAGACAAAATGAGAAAAAAAAATATCCAGAAAATCACATTGTAGGATTTTTAATGAATTTATTTGCAAATTATGGTGGAAAATAAGTATTTGGTCAATAACAAAAGTTTATCTCAATACTTTGTTATATACCCTTTGTTGGCAATGACAGAGGTCAAACGTTTTATGTAAGTCTTCACAAGGTTTTCWCACACTGTTGCTGGTATTTTGGCCCATTCCTCCATGCAGATCTCCTCTAGAGCAGTGATGTTTTGGGGCTGTTGCTGGGCAACACGGACTTTCAACTCCCTCCAAAGATTTTCTATGGGGTTGAGATCTGGAGATTGGCTAGGCCACTCCAGGACCTTGAAATGCTTCTTACGAAGCCACTCCTTCGTTGCCCGGGCGGTGTGTTTGGGATCATTGTCATGCTGAAAGACCCAGCCACGTTTCATCTTCAATGCCCTTGCTGATGGAAGGAGGTTTTCACTCAAAATCTCACAATACATGGCCCCATTCATTCTTTCCTTTACACGGACGGATCAGTCGTCCTGGTCCCTTTGCAGAAAAACAGCCCCAAAGCATGATGTTTCCACCCCCATGCTTCACAGTAGGTATGGTGTTCTTTGGATGCAACTCAGCATTCTTTGTCCTCCAAACACGACGAGTTGAGTTTTTACCAAAAAGTTATATTTTGGTTTCATCTGACCGTATGACATTCTCCCAATCTTCTTCTGGATCATCCAAATGCTCTCTAGCAAACTTCAGACGGGCCTGGACATGTACTGGCTTAAGCAGGGGGACACGTCTGGCACTGCAGGATTTGAGTCCCTGGCGGCGTAGTGTGTTACTGATGGTAGGCTTTGTTACTTTGGTCCCAGCTCTCTGCAGGTCATTCACTAGGTCCCCCCGTGTGGTTCTGGTATTTTTGCTTGTGATCATTTTGACCCCACGGGGTGAGATCTTGTGTGGAGCCCCAGATCGAGGGAGATTATCAGTGGTCTTGTATGTCTTCCATTTCCTAATAATTGCTCCCACAGTTGATTTCTTCAAACCAAGCTGCTTACCTATTGCAGATTCAGTCTTCCCAGCCTGGTGCAGGTCTATAATTTTGTTTCTGGTGTCCTTTGACAGCTCTTTGGTCTTGGCCATAGTGGAGTTTGGAGCCGTGACTGTTGAGGTTGTGGACAGGTGTCTTTTATACTGATAACAAGTTCAAACAGGTGCCATTAATACAGGTAACGAGTGGAGACAGAGGAGCCACTTAAAGAAAAAGTTACAGGTCTGTGAGAGCCAGAAATCTTGCTTGTTTGTAGGTGACCAAATACTTTTTTCCACCATAATTTGCAAATAAATTCATAAAAAATCCTACAATGTTATTTTCTGGATTTTTTTCCTCATTTTGTCTGTCATAGTTGAAGTGTACCTATGATGAAAATTACAGGCCTCTCTCATCTTTTTAAGTGGGAGAACATGCACAATTGGTGGCTGACTAAATACTTTTTTGCCCCACTGTACATACATACAATGAGCGACAAAGTGCTGTTTTATGTGGCTGCTATGAAAGTGAAATGTGTTTGCGTGTGATCAGAGTGTATTCATCCCGCTGTTTGTTGAAAAACAAATCTTAAATGGAAGTAAACAAAGCAAGGATAAACATACCTGGAAAAACTCACATTTGCAATTGTTTGACTAATGATTACACCGTTAATCAGCTAGATGCAGGCAATAGTGTGCAAGGCGGTATTGAACGTATCAATGTCTGTCACCTCGATTATTGAAAATTCTCTCACCCTGTGCACCTACTTTGTAAACTTTCATTCATAGTTTGTAGCAACTTGTGATAGTACAGGGAAAATTTGAGTATCATACAGTAGCCTAAACCTATCAATGTTAAATTGAGCTTGGTTAACTTTTACTTGGTACTCATCCCGGACCGGGAGCACCCCCCACAGTAAAAAAGCTGACTAGCATAGCCTAGCATAGCGTCACAAGTAAATACAAGCATCTAAATAGTCCAAGACACCAGATGAAAGATACAGATCTTGTGAATCCAGCCATCATTTCTGATTTCGGCGCCGGATGAGTCTGACATCCGGCGCCGAAAAAGGATGGCTCCTCGCTTTGTGTTCCTTGGAAAATATGCAGTATTTTTGTTTTTTTACGTGTTATTTCTTACATCGGTACCCCGGTAATCTTAGGTTTCATTACATACATCGGAGGAACTACTGAATATACGATTAACGTCAACTCATCATCGTTCCTACCAGGAATATGACTTTCCCGAAACGGATCCAGAGTTTTGCCTTCCACACAATACAATGGATCTGATCCCAGCCGGCGACCCTGTGCGACGCCGTAAAAGGGAAAACGTGGCGGTCTCGTGGTCAGGCTTCGAGACGGCACATCGCGCTCCACTCCCTAGCATACTACTCGCCAATGTCCAGTCTCTTGACAATAAGGTCGATGAAATCCGAGCACGGTAGCATTCCAGAGAGACATCAGGGATTGCAACGTGCTCTGCTTCACGCGAACATGCTAACTCAAGGGACGCTAACGGAGTCAGTGCAGCCAGCTGGTTTCTCCCATGCATCGCGCCGACAGAAAACAAACATCTTTCCGTTAAGAAGAGGGGCGGGGGGGTATGCCTTATGATTAACGAGAAGTGGTGTGATCATCATAACAACACACAAGAACTCAAGTCGTTCGTCTTCACCTGATCTAGAACTCCTCACAATCAAATGTCGACCGCATTTCTACCAAGGAATTCTCGTCAATCATAATCACAGCCGTATACATTCCCCCCCAAGCAGACACATCGATGGCCCTGAACGAAATTTATTGACTCTTTGTAAACTGGAAACCACACACCCTGAGGCGCATTCATCGTAGCTGGGATTTTAACAAGGCTAATCTAAAAACAAAATCCCTAAATTCTATCAGCATATCGATTGTGCTACCAGGGCTGGAAAAACACTAGACCATTGTTATACTAATTTCCGCGACGCTTATAAGCCCTCCCCCGCCCCCCTTTCGGAAAAGCTGACCACGACTCCATTTTGTTGATTCCAGCCTACAAAAAAACTCAAACAACAAGCTCCCGCGCTCAGGTCTGTTCAACGCTGGTCCGACCAATCTGAATCCACGCTTCAAGACTGCTTCGATCACGCGGATTGGAATATGTTCCGCATCGGTCCAACAACAATATTGACGAATATGCTGATTCGTGAGCGAGTTCATTAGGAAGTGCATTGACGATGTCGTACCCACAGCAACGATAAAAACATTCCCAACCAGAAACCGTGGATTGACGCAGCATTCGCTTGGAAACTGAAAGCGCGAACCACTGCTTTTAACCAGGGCAAGTGACCGGAAGCATGACCGAATACAAACAGGTGAGCTATTCTCTCCGCAAGGCAATCAAACAGGCCAAGTCTCAGTACAGAGACAAAATCGAGTCGAAATTCAACAGCTCAGACAAGAGGTATGTGGCAGGGTCTACAGTCAATCACGGATTACAAAAAGAAAACCAGCCCGCCGAGGACCAGGATGTCTTGCTCCCAGACAGGCTAAACAACTTTTTTGCCCGCTTTGAGGACAATACAGTGCCACTGACACGGCCCCCTACCAAAACCTGCGGGCTCTCCTTCACTGCAGCCGAGGGGAGTAAAACATTTAAACGTTGTAACCCTCGCAAGGCTGCAGGCCCAGACGGCATTCCCAGCCGCTGCTCAGAGCATGCGCAGACCAGCTGGCTGGTGTGTTTACGGACATATTCAATCAATCCTTATCCCAGTCTGCTGTTCCCACATGCTTCAAGAGGCCACCATTGTTCCTGTCCCAAGAAAGCTAAGGTAACTGAGCTAAACGACTACCGCCCCGTAGCACTCACTTCCGTCATCATGAAGTGCTTTGAGAGACTAGTCAAGACCATATCACCTCCACCCTACCGGACACCCTAGACCACTCCAATTTGCTTACCGACCCAATAGGTCCACAGACGACGCAATCGCAACCACACTGCACACTGCCTAACCCATCTGGACAAGAGGAATACCCATGTGAGAAGCTGTCATCGATTACAGCTCAGCATTTAACACCATAGTACCTCCAAACTCGTCATCAAGCTCGAGACCCTGGGTCTCGACCCCGCCCTGTGCAACTGGGTCCTGGACTTCCTGACGGCCGCCCCCAGGTGGTGAGGTAGGTAACAACATCTCCACCCCGCTGATCCTCAACACTGGGCGCCCACAAGGTGCGTTCTGAGCCCCTCCTGTACTCCCTGTTCACCCACGACTGCTGGCCATGCACGCCTCCAACTCAATCATCAAGTTTGCGGATGACACTACAGGGTAGGCTTGATCACCAACAACGACGAGACGGCCTACAGGGAGGAGTAGGCCCTCGAGTGTGTTGTCAGGAAAATAACCTCATACTCAACGTCAACAAAACAAAGGAGATGATTGTGGACTTCAGGAAACAGCAGAGGGAGCACCCCCCTATCCACATCGACGGGTCAGTAGTGGAGAAGGTGGAAAGTTTTAAGTTCCTCGGTGTACACATCACGGATAAACTGAACTGGTCCACCCACACAGACAGCGTTGTGAAGAAGGCGCAGCAGCGCCTCTTCAACCTCAGGAGGCTGAAGAAATTCGGCTTGTCACCAAAAGCACTCACAAACTTCTACAGATGCACAATCGAGAGCATCCTGTCGGGCTGTATCACCGCCTGGTACGCAACTGCTCCGCCCACAACCGTAAGGCTCTCCAGAGTAGTGAGTCTGCAGAACGCATCACCAGGGGCAAACTACCTGCCCTCCAGGACACCTACACCACCCGATGTCACAGGAAGGCCATAAAGATCATCAAGGACAACAACCACCCAAGCCACTGCCGTTCACCCCGCTATCATCCAGAAGGCGAGGTCAGTACAGTGCATCAAAGCAGGGACCGAGAGACTGAAAAACAGCTTCTATCTCAAGCCATCAGACTGTTTAACAGCCACCACTAACATTTAGCGGCCGCTGCCAACATACTGACTCAACTAGCCACTTTAAAAATGGAATTGATGAAATTATGTAAAAATGTACCACTAGCCACTTTAAGCAATGCCACTTAATACAATGTTTACATACCCTACATTACCCATCTCATATGTATATATACTGTACTCTATATCATCTACTGCATCTTGCCATCTTTATGCAATACATGTACCACTAGCCACTTTAAACTATGCCACTTTAGTTACATACCCTACAGTACTCATCTCATATGTATATACCGTACTCTATACCATCTACTGCATCTGCCATGCCGTTCTGTACCACCACTCATTCATATATCTTTATGTACATATTCTTTATCCCTTTACACTTGTGTGTGTGTGTAAGGTAGTAGTTGTTGGAATGTGTTAGGTTAGTTACTGTTGGTTATTACTGCATTGTCGAACTAGAAGCACAAGCATTTCGCTACATCGCATTAACATCTGCTAACCATGTGTATGTGACTAATAAAATTTGATTTGATTTGATTTGATTTGATTTTTAAAATGTTTTACAGGGAAGACACAATATGTAAATCTATTAGCTAACCACGTTAGCAAAAGACACCACTTTTTTTACTCCACCAGTTTTTTACTCCATCAGTAGCTCTCACTAATTGACTAAATAAAGATATATATGCCACTAACCAAGAAACAACTTCATAGATGACAGGTCTGATAACATATTTATGGTATAGGATATGTTTTTTAGAAAGATTTGCATTTTTCAGGTATAAATCACAGTTCTACATGCAGCTGCAATCTGAAATAGCGTTGGACAAGCCGGAATAATTACAGAGACCGACGTCAAGTACCAAAATACTCATCCTAAAACATTTCTGAAAAATACACAGCCTACAGCAATTGAAAGACAAAGATCTTGTGAATCCAGACAATATTTCAGATTTTCTAAGTGTTTTACAGCGAAAACACAATATATCGTTATATTAGCATACCACATGAGCTAACATCACACCAGCATTAAATACAGCAAAAGGGGCGATAACGTTATCGCCACCAAAATATATAAATTTTTTCACTAACCTTCTCAGAATTCTTCAGATGACAGTCCTGTAACATCATATTACACAATGCATATAGAGTTTGTTCGAAAATGTGCATATTTAGCATCACAAATCGTGGTAATGCAATGTAATCTGTCAAAACATGGCATGCATTCTGGCCGGCGCCATCTTGGAAAGGCACCTAAGTTTACGATTATTTATCGATTAGATTGACAAAAAAAATACAGGTTGGACAGCTAATGAAAGATGCATTGGTTATTAATGCAACCGCTGATTTAGATTTTAAATTAGATGTACGTTACTAGACATACATTGTGAGTTACAGCCAGACTAGTGCCGCAAAAAATGGCTGACAACTGCGTTTACATTTTTCCACATAAATACGGAATAAAATCATAAATAACTCTTACTTTTGGACGAGCTTCCATCAGTATCTTGGCAATGTGTCCTTTGTCCAAAAGAATCGTTGCTTTGTTGTAAAACGACCTCCTCAACTTCGGAACTAGCAGCTAACGATAGCTACACGGCACACACATGCCCAAATCTCAAACGCAATACTAAGGAAATTCAGAAAAATAGCAATATACTCGCATAACTGATATAAATCGGTTTCAAATAACTTCGTTATGATGTTTCTAACACCTATATCGAATTAAATCACAGACATATATCTTTGATCAATAACGAGAGCTTTTGAGCATGCGATTCTGATGTCCTCCCTTGCGTCCTGGCGAGCGTCGAAAAGAAGGGACATCTCACTCCATTCCGTTTTATAAACTCTGAGAAACACGTAGAGACACCATTCCACTTCTCATTGGTTACTGACACCAGGGGAAGGCGGGTGCAGTTCATGTCAAGCCATAGGGCACACACAGAGTTTTAAACTGATCCGAGATCAGAGACAATTTTTCAGAGCTTCGCATGTCCTGTCATGAGTTTCGCTGTAGAAAGAGTTCTGGTTCACCCACAGACATAATCAAACGGTTTAGAAACTAGAGATTGTTTTCTATCCAATAGTAATAATAATATGCATATTGTACGAGCAAGAATTGAGTACGAGGCAGTTTAATTTGGAAATGTAAAAAAATAAATAATGCTAACAGCTCCCCCTATTGAAAAGTTAACTTCTTACGGCTGAGATCCTGTTAACGGGATCGATATGACAACAGCCAGTGAAAGTGCAGGGCGCCAAATTCAAACAACAGAAATCTCATAATAAAATTCCTCAACCATACAAGTATTTTTCACCATTTTAAAGATAATCTTGTTGTTAATCCCACCACAGTGTCCGATTTTCAAAAAGGCTTTACGGCGAAAGCATACCATGCGATTATTTAGGTCAGCACCTAGTTACAGAAAAAACACAGCCATTTTTCCAGTCAAAGAGAGGAGTCACAAAAAGCAGAAATAGAGATAAAATGAATCACTAACCTTTGATGATCTCCATCAGATGACACTCATAGGACTTCATGTTACACAATACATTTACATTTACATTTAAGTCATTTAGCAGACCGTATCCAGAGCATGTATGTTTTGTCGATCAAGTTCATATTATATCCAAAAAAGTTTACATTGGCGCGTTATGTTCAGTAATGTTTTGCTTCCAAAACATCCGGTGATTTTGCAAAGAGCCACATCAATTTACAGAAATATTCATAATAAACATTGATAAAAGATACAAGTGTTATGCATGGAACTTTAGATAAACTTCTCCTAATGCAACCTCGTGTTCAGATTTCAAAAAAGCTTTACGGAAAAAAGCACACCATGCAATAATCTGAGTAAAGCGCTCAGAGACCAAAACAAGCCATACAGATACCCGCCATGTTGTGGAGTCAACAAAGTCAGAAATAGATATAAAATATTCACTTACCTTTGATGATCTTCATCAGAATGCACTCCCAGGAATCCCAGTTCCACAATAAATGTTTGTTTTGTTCGATAAAGTCCATAATTTATGTCCAAATACCTCCTTTTTGTTTGCGCGTTTAGTTCACAAATCCAAATTCACGAGGCGCAGGCCAGACAAAGTAAAAAAATTCCATTACAGTTCGTAGAAACATGTCAAACGATGTATAGAATCAATCTTTAGGATGTTTTTAACATAAATCTTCAATGTTTCAACCGGAGAATTCCTTTGTCTTTAGAAAGGAAAAGGAACGCAGCTACCTCGCACGGGCGCACGCCTGACTGAGCTCATGGCATTCTGCCAGACCTCTTACTCAATCAGCTCTTATTCTCTCCTCCTTCACAGTAGGAGCCTGAAACAAGGTTCTAAAGACTGTTGACATCTAGTGGAAGCCTTAGGAAGTCCAATATGACACCATAGACACTGTATATTGGATAGGAAAAGACTTGAAAACCTACAAACCTCAGATTTCCCACTTCCTGGTTGGATTTTCTTCTCAGGTTTTTGCCTGCCATATGAGTTCCTCTATACTCACAGACATCATTCAAAAAGTTTTAGAAACTTCAGAGTGTCTTCTATCCAAATCTACTACTAATATGCATATCTTAGCTTCTGGGCTTGAGTAGCAGGCAGTTTACTCTGGGCACCTTATTCATCCAAGCTACTCAATACTGCCCCAAGCCATAAGAAGTTATTAATGGAATATGAATGACAGTCATCCAATATGCTGTAATAGAAATAAGGCCATGCTCATTAAAAAAAAGAATCATCCTCCCTCATCTTAGACGGTACTGACCGCCACTGCTGTAAAATACCTGTACCTGAATGTGTAAAATGTGCTGTTGCAGTTCCACCACCCCCCAGCAGTGGGAGCAGTTCAGCCAGTACAACGTGGCCCGAGCTCAGGAGGAGATGCAGGCGTCACTGCAGCTGAGGGAGGACATGAGTGTCACCAGGGTACAGGTGTGAAATGGGGCCTGGGGTAGGGAGAGAGGAGTGTAGCGTTACCATATGGTCAGCCCTATACCAATAGCACTTTTCTGTATTGGCTCCTATCAAACAGCACTGTCTGTCTGCGTCCCAAAAGTCACCCTATTGCCTTACTTTTGACCAGGGTCAAAAGTAGTGCACTACATATGGAATATGGTGCCATTTGGGATGCACTCTCTCACTGCTTTTACAGGGCTCTCTGTTGTTGTGTGTGGTATCTGATTGGGTCTGCTTCATAGATATTGCTAGAATGTGTCCGTGTAAGACTAGTGAGAGTTAGATGAAGATGTGTGTTATATCTGGGTTGTCATCCCACAGTTGCAGAATGAGCTGGATGCTCAGCGAATCGCCACAGTGTTTGCCATCCGTAAACGCACTCACCACCTGGAGCAGGCCCGCGATGAGGCGCAGTGGCAGATGAAGAGCGTGAGTCGTCAACCTTTACCACCTCTTCTTCCTCTTCAGTGCCAAACTGATTTTTATCAATGTTGAAGACATGCAAGGCGTGAACTTGCAGAATTAGGCACAAAGCTTTAGGCTGCAGGTCAAAATTAACTGTGGCTTGGCCTAACCTGGCTTGACAGTGGGGTCAAATGTTTAGAAGAGTGGCCAGGATTATGGCTGTTACGGTGACCGTATTACCGCCACACCGGCGGTCACGAGAAATAATGTCAGTTAAATTCCAAGCTTTGATGCTGCTCATGGTCATTAGTAGCCTACCAAACTTGGTAATTGCCTGTTACTCAGCACTCTATTGTCCCTCTAATCACTCTGACATCAATGCAAATGTAATCAAAAATGTAATCAAACACTTCATGAGAGCTCATGTTGCGCAACATTTCTATAGGCTATGCAATTGCATGAGAAAACAGAGTGATGGCCTCTATTAAAAAGAAGATCCCATCAGCTTTCTATGAGCTAGGCCTACTATATTTATTTCTCAACTGTCCTAATATTACACACATTGCTTCTCTTTACAACAGGCTGGCATGAAAATGAACCACGGGAAAAGCGTCCTCCATTTTCCCCTGCCCCTGTTTCGAGACATAATGGTCCATTCTAAATCAAAACAAATTTCACACATATATTGTTTACTATATGAAAATCAATAATAAATAAATCAATCAATCAACAATAGTCTGATTTATAAACAGCGCATGCCTTTTTTTTGCGGCTTTTAAATCATAGTCGCACATCTCATGTAGCCTAGCCCATAGGCATATATGTTTTGATAAGGTTTGTATCACAACAAAAGTGACCAAATGACTTCTTAAAATGAAGCACATTAATCCGCTTTAAAACAGGTGTAGAGCCTAACTGGCATACGTACGCAGCGCGTGAGTTTCAAATTTGGGGAGGATCATTTTCACCATAAAAATGCACATTTAAAATAAAAGCATTACATACATAATCGTATTTGCGGTCACTTTTGAGAATGGTGTTTTCCTGCTAATAGGAACATTTGCGCTATAATGTGAAGAATTAGTCTAATAGTTTATCAACATTTTAAGCTAAACGTTCTGATCTGTTCCATCGACCTCATTGCTTAAAAACRTTTTTTTTTTTATGCTAGTGGTTGTATTCATTTGGGATCTATCGCATCCCACAACTTTCCCTGACTATGTTTGGAATATACACTGCTCAAAAAAATAAAGGGAACACTTAAACAACACAATGTAACTCCAAGTCAATCACACTTCTATGAAATCAAACTGTCCACTTAGGAAGCAACACTGATTGACAATAAATTTCACATGCTGTTGTGCAAATGGAATAGACAAAAGGTGGAAATTATAGGCAATTAGCAAGACACCCCCAAAAAAGGAGTGATTCTGCAGGTGGTGACCACAAACAACTTCTCAGTTCCTATGCTTCCTGGCTGATGTTTTGGTCACTTTTGAATGCTGACGGTGCTCTCACTCTAGTGGTAGCATGAGACGGAGTCTACAACCCACACAAGTGGCTCAGGTAGTGCAGTTCATCCAGGATGGCACATCAATGCGAGCTGTGGCAAAAAGGTTTGCTGTGTCTGTCAGCGTAGTGTCCAGAGCATGGAGGCGCTACCAGGAGACAGGCCAGTACATCAGGAGACGTGGAGGAGGCCGTAGGAGGGCAACAACCCAGCAGCAGGACCGCTACATCCGCCTTTGTGCAAGGAGGTGCACTGCCAGAGCCCTGCAAAATGACCTCCAGCAGGCCACAAATGGGCATTTTTGGGGGTATAATTGCCTATAATTTCCACCTTTTGTCTATTCCATTTGCACAACAGCATGTGAAATTTATTGTCAATCAGTGTTGCTTCCTAAGTGGACAGTTTGATTTCACAGAAGTGTGATTGACTTGGAGTTACATTGTGTTGTTTAAGTGTTCCCTTTATTTTTTTGAGCAGTGTATTTATTTCTCACACAGAATAGGTTAACTTTTGTACTATGGGGAATAGTAGATTGACATAGGCTAGTGCTTTTGCTATTCGTTAGGCCTACTCATCTTTTTTGGCTGTTCTTTCAATATCTTCAATATGCGCATGGGAATTGGATAAGGACGCGCGCAGTTGCGTCACCGATGTTTCTGTCTTCACTTGTACACTGTGAGAAAGACCCGACCACATGACTGAGAGTCATGTCAGTTAGTGGTGCTTCGGAGCACGCAGCTGGTGAAGCGCTGAATATAATAATTATAATTCCCAAGGGCACAATGGCCACTGAAAGGGGATTCAAGTCATCATTAGAGTCGCATCATGCAGCCTTAGAATGTATTCAAAATCAAAAGAAATAGCCTTTGTATCACAACTAAAGTTACATAAATAACTCTAAATTAAGCATATAGGAGAACCTGTTTCTTTAACTTCTCTGGGATAGGTGGGACGGTAGCGTCCCACTTGGCCAAAATCCAGAAAAAATGTAGCGCGCCAAATTCAAATATATTACTATAAAAATCAATCTTTCATGAAATCACACATGAAAGACACCAAATTAAAGCTACACATGTTGTGAATCCAGCCAACATGTCTGATTTACGGGGAAAGCACACCAAACCATTATGTTAGCTCAGTACATAGCCACAGAAAAACACAGCCATTTTCCCAGCAAAAGAGTCACAAAAAGCAGAAATAGAGATAAAATTAATCACTATCTTTTGATGATCTTCATCAGATGACACTCATAGGACATCATGTTACACAATACATTTATGTTTTGTTCGATAATGTGCATATTTATATTCACAAATCTCGGTTTACATTGGCGCCATGTTCAGAAATGACTCCAAAATATCCAGAGTAATTGCAGAGAGCCACGTCAAATAACAGAAATACTCATAATAAACTTTGATGAAAGATGCATGTTTTACACAGAATTAAAGATACTTGTTCTTAATGCAACCGCTGTCAGATTCTTTTTTTTTTAACTTTACGTAAAAAGCACACCATGCTATAATCTGAGACGGCGCTTGGAGTCAACAGAAATACGAAATTACATCAAATATTCCCTTTGATTATCTTCATCAGAATGCACTGCCAGGAATCCTAGTTCCACAATAAATCGTTGTTTTGTTCGACAATGTCCATTACTTATGTCCAATTAGCTACTTTTGCTAGCATGTGTAGTACACGTGTCCAAACACTCGCGCAGATGCAGGCAAACGTCGGACGAAAACTTCAAAAAGTTATATTACAAGTCGAATAAACTGGTCAAACTTAGTAGAGAATCAATCTTCAGGATGTTGTTATCATATATATCCAATAACGTTCCAACCGGAGCATTCCTTCATGTCTGTAGAAGTTATGGAACGCAAGGCGATATCATGAAGAAAGCGCGTGACCAAGAACTGGCAATCTGCCAGACCAATGACTGAAACACCTCCCATCCGGCCCCACATCACACTACAGGCTTCATTCAGCGTTCTACAGACTGTTGACATCTAGTGGAAGGCGTAGGAAGTGCAAACAGATCCATATATTACAGGGAATTGAATAGGCGATGACTTTAACATCGACCAGTCTCAGAATTCTCACTTCCTGTTTGGATTTTTTCTCAGGTTTTTGCCTGCCATGAGTTCTGTTATACTCACAGACATCATTCAAACAGTTTTAGAAACTTCAGAGTGTTTTCTATCCAATAGTAATAATAATATGCATATATTAGCATCTGGGACAGAGTAGGAGGCAGTTCACTATGGGCACACAATTCATCCAAAAGGGAAAATGCTGCCCCCTATATCAAAGAAGTTAACCGCTCAACACAAAATCAATCAATAAAATATATTTATAAAGCCCTTTTTACATCAGCCGATGTCACAAAGTGCTATACAGAAACCCAGCTTAAAACCCCAAACATCAAGCAATGCAGATGTACAAGCACGCTGGCTAGGAAAAACTCCCTAGAAAGGCAGGAAACTAGGAAGAAACCAGGCCCTGTCAGGGGGTATCATCGGACGGGGCCACAGTGTCTGAACGTTTGAACATCTTGGCCATGTACTCTTCTGGCTGTACCGGGTGGAGATTATAACAGTACATGGCCAAGATGTTCAAACGTTCATAGACACTGTGGCTCTGTCCGACGATACCCCATGACAGGGCCAACCAGGCAGGATGTGCGCACTCCTTCAAATGGTTTGGAGAAAATATCCTTTCTATTTTATTCAGCTATTGAATTCTTCATAATATGAAATAATGCCACTGAATTCTTTTTTTATTTCACCTTTATTTAACCAGGAACAAGTTCTCATTTGCAACTGCGACCTGGCCAAGATAAAGCATAGCAATTTGACACGTACAACAACAGAGTTACACATGGAATAAACAAAACATACAGTAGAAAAAATAAAACAAAAAGTCTATATACAGTGAGTGCAAATTAGGTAAGATAAGGCAATAAATAGGCCATGGTGGCGAAATAATTACAATATAGCAATTAACACTGGAATGGTAGATGTGCAGAAGATGAATGTGCAAGTAGATACTGGGGTGCAAAGGAGCAAGATAAAATAAATACAGTCAGGGGATGCGGTAGATAGATGGGCTGTTTACAGATGGGCTAGGTACAGGTGCAGTGATCTGTGAGCTGCTCTGACAGCTGGTGCTTAAAGCTAGTGAGGGAGATATGAGTCTCCAGCGTCAGTCATTTTTGCAGTTCGTTCCAGTCATTGGCAGCAGAGAACTGGAAGGAAAGGCGAACAAAGGAGGATTTGGCTTTGGGGGTGACCAGTGAGATATACCTGCTGGAGCGCGTGCTACAAGTGGGTGCTGCTATGGTGACCAGTGAGCTGAGATAAGGCAGGGCTTTACCTAGCAGAGACTTGTAGATAACCTGTAGCCAGTGGGTTTGGCGACGAGTATGAAGTGAGGGCCAACCAACAAGAGTGTACAGGTCGCAGTGGTGGGTAGTGTATGGGGCTTTGGTGACAAAACGGATGGCACTGATAGACTGCATCCAATTTGTTGAGTAGAGTGTTGGAGGCTATTTTATAGATGACATCGCAGAAGTCGAGGATCGGTAGGATGGTCAGTTTTACGAGGGTATGTTTGGCAGCATGAGTGAAGGATGCTTTGTTGCGATATAGGAAGCCGATTCTAGATTTAATTTAGGATTGGAGATGCTTAATGTGAGTCTGGAAGGAGAGTTTAAAGTCTAACCAGACACCTAGGTATTTGTAGTTGTCCACGTATTCTAAATCAGAACAGTCCAGAGTAGTGATGCTGGACGGGCGGGCAGTGATCGATTGAATAGCATGCATTTAGTTTTACTTGCATTTAAGAGCAGTTGGAGGCCACGGAAGGAGAGTTGCATGGCATTGAAGCTCGTCTGGAGTTTAGTTAACACACTGTCCAAAGAGGGGCCAGAAGTATACAGAATGGTGTTGTCTGCGTAGAGCAACATCATTGATGTATACAGAGAAGAGAGTCGGCCCGAGAATTGAACCCTGTGGCACACCCATAGAGACTGCCAGAGGTCCGGACAACAGGCCCTCCGATTTGACACACTGAACTCTATCAGAGAAGTAGTTTGTAAACCAGGCGAAGCAATTATTTGAGAAACCAAGGCTGTCGAGTCTGCCAATAAGAATGTGGTGATTGACAGAGTCGAAAGCCTTGACCAGGTCGATGAATACGGCTGCACAGTAATGTCTCGGCGGTTTATGGCGGTTATGATGTCGTTTAGGACCTTGAGCATGGTTGAGGTGCACCCATGACCAGCTCTAAAACCAGATTCTAAGCAAATCTTGTCCGCTAAATGAACCTGTGTATCCCACAGCCATATGGCTTAGCCAGATCAGGGCTTAATATAAGGACAACTCAGAGTATGCTATTCTGTTCTTCTGAAATAGACTACATTTTCTTCATATCATGTTTCTTTAGACCGGTCTAAAATAAATAATGGATTTATTGGGATGGTGTAGGCTATATTACATGGATTTTAAAATGTAGATGTTCCAAAGGTCTGCATCAGTGGCGTGTAGGCTATCCGTGGAAGCCAGGAGATGCTAAATGTGTTTATGTTAATTAACGGTCAATTACGTGAGACCGGCAGTTATTTGCTTGACAATCACCGGCTGACAAAATTTCATGACCGCCACAGCCCTAACCGGGATCATATGGATGTCTGTTTTGTTTGTCAGTCCCAGGATGAGATCTCAGATATGGAGAGGGACATCCGTAGTCTAGAGGACGATCTCCAGGCTAAGATGGCCCCACTAAAGCTGGTCCACACCCGGCTGGAGAACAGGACCAAGAGGCCTGGAGTGGATCTCTGTAGGGACGAGGTAGGCTACACCTGGACGGGCACTGGCTCATTTACTGTCATTTTCAATAGGTTTTGTGGTCGTGAATTTTTTCTTTTCCTACTGTAATGTAAAACAATTGTAAGAATTAACAGGAATGTTGTATTGGAGAGGTCAACAGATTAGAACTGGACTTTATCAGCTTGTTGTGTTTGAACCAGGTTCAGTATGGGCTTGTGGATGAAGCCAATCAGCTGGAGGCCACCATTCTGGCTCTGAAACAGAAACTGGCCCAGGCTCAGTGAGTAATGTCTTTCTGAATTACATCTAATGTAGACAACTATTGATTCTTATGAACAAAATGAGAATGAACCATCCCATGCCAATAACATGTCCCATGTCTATCTTCCTCCTTTCTCCTCCTCTTCCCAGGTACGCCCTCCAGGCCCTCCAGCTGCACCAGGCCCATATGGGGGAGGATCTGTCCCGTAAGAAGGACGCCCTCTCTCTAGAGCAGCGCAGCCTTGAGACACGCGGACGCCTCGCCTCCGCTGCCTTCACTGACGTGTCCTCTGGCGCCGTGGTCCCCCTCACCAACTCCAGCGGGAGACACAACCTGGAGCTGGCCTAGGCTCACCAAATCATCTCATACACAACCTTAGGGTTCTCTGACCGTAACCTTATTTCCCTCAATTTATTAACCATACCATAAATATCCACATTTGCATCTCAATTGTGTCTTTGTGTCTATGTTTATCTTTTAGGCCCCTGTGTTTTCTGTGCGTTTTACAGCGGTCATAGTCTTACACCTATCTTCTGTAAGTTCCGTTATGTGTTATCAATTGAACATTGTGTATCAAAAAAGATCGGCATCATATTAAAACTGCAATATGTAACTTTTTGGGCGACCTGACCAGTTTCACGTAGAAATATGAGTTATAGATATGTCATTTTCTTTGAAAGCAAGTCTAAGAAGCAGTAGGTCTGTTCTATGTGCCTTATTTCTATGCTTCCCGTTCTAAAGTTTTGTTTTTGTGTCTTTCGGTTTTGTTTCAAAACAGCTGAAAATACAATATTATTGGTTATTGAAAATATATTAAAGTGGTTTAGATGGTACAATGATTCTCTACACTATACTTGCTTGATTTGTCACAAACTGAAGTTAGGCACACTATTAGAAGTTTAGCAACCAGGAAATGGTGGAGCAATTTCTGCACAGTGCATCTTTAAGTAACCTTTTCAATGTAAGTAATTATCCTAAGAGTTCATTCAGTTCAAAAGTATCATCAACATTTGTAAAGATATTGATATCAATAGAATGGGATGCTATTGACGTAAATTACATGATCATTTTTCTGAATAATCTGAAAGTAATCTTCCAATTGACAGGTGGGCCTATCTAGTTTCTCAGGGAGGCAGATTATCTCTGAACGTGATTTCATTCAAGAAACATGACTAATTTGCACATGTATTAAGAAATCAGCGAGCTTGCCTACTGCTTCACTTGCTAATTCTAGAAGTCCTAGGCCTAGCTAAATATTCTGTTACCTGATTTATTGTGTGCATTTATGTGAGATGTCAGAGTATGCAGACTATGTTGTATGCATGTGCCCCAAGAGATGGCAACCTTACCAGTGTCCAGGGCCAGCTCTGTCTTGACTCTTGGTCAGCCAGCCCCAAAGCATTATTGTGTGTTCAGTTTATGGCGACTAAAATAAATATATGCAAAAAGTAAACGAAATGGCCATCAAACTCCAGCAGGCTCATGGCTCTGCAAGCAACCACACCCTCTAATTGCCACGTGTGCACAATCAAGACTTCCTGGCAGAGTACAGCAACTGACCGGTTGCTGCCGCCACCTAGTGATGGAGTGTGGAAGGGGTAGAGTAGGGTCTAATTGTGCGCCTAAGAACTAAACTACCTAACCTATTCCATAACACATGTTTAATGTAATCTATGTTCATTGAGCATTAGCATTAATGACCCTGTTTATCCTCCATCTATCTACACATTGTTTGTCCAAGACTTGATCCCAAATGGCATCCTATATAGTGCAATACTTTTGATCAGATAATGAGCTCTGGTCAAAATTTGGGAAGAGTGCATTCGGAAAGTATAAAGACCCATTCCCTTTTTCCACATTTTGTTACATTACAGCCTTATTCTAAAATGTATTACATTGTATTTTTTCCTCATTGATCTACAAACAATACCCCAAAAGGACAAAGTGAAAACAGGTTTTCTAATGTTTAGAACAAAAAAACAGATATCTTATTTACATAAGTATTCAGACCCTTTGCTTTGAGACTCGAAATTGAGCTCAGGTGCATCCTGTTTCCATTGATCATCCTTGAGATGTTTATACAACTTGATTGGAGTCCACCTGTGGTAAATTCAATTGATTGGACAAGATTTGGAAAGGCACACACCTGTCTATATAAGGTCCCACAGTTGACAGTGCATGTCAGAGCAAAAACCAGGCCATGAGATCGAAGGAATTGTCCATAGAGCTCTGAGACAGGATTGTGTCGAGGCACAGATCTGGGGAAGGGTAGCAAAAATATTCTGCTGCATTGAAGGTCCCCAAGAACAAAGTGTCCCCCATAATTCTTAAATGGAAGAAGTTTGGAACCACCAAGACTCTTCCTAGAGCTGTCCACCTGGCCAAACTGAGCATTCGGGGGAGAAGGGCCTTGGTCAGGTAGGTGACCAAGAACCCGATGGTCACTCTGACAGAGCAAGAGTTCCTCTGTGGAGATGGGAGAACCTTCCAGAAGGACAACCATCTCTGCAGCACTCCATCAATCAGTCCTTTATGGTATAGTGGCCAGATGGAAGCCACTCCTCAGCGGTAGGGACTGGGAGACTACTCAAGACCGAAGGAAATATGAACGGAGCAAAGTACAGAGAGATCCTTGATGAAAACCTGCTCCAGAACATTCAGGACCTCAGACAGGACAACGACCCTAAGCACACAGCCAACATAACGCAGGAGTGGCTTCGGGACAAGTCTCTGAATGTCTTTGAGGGGCCCAGCCAGAGCACAGACTTGAACCTGATCGAACATCTCTGGCGTGACCTGAAAATAGCTGTGCAGCGAAGCTCCCCATCCAACCTGACAGAGCTTGAGAGGATCTGTAGAGAAGAATGAGAGAAATTCCCCAAACACAGTTGTGCCAAGCTTGTAGAATCATATCCAAGAAGACTTGAGGCTGTCAAAGGTGTTTCAACAAAGTACTAAGTAAAGGGTCTGAATACATATGTAAATGTATGTCTTAAGTGTTTTATTTTTTATAAATTAGCAGAATTGTCTAAAAACCTGTTTTTGCTTTGTCATTATGAGGTATTGTGTGTAGATGGATGTGGGAAATAAATTATTTAATTTTAAAATAAGGCTGTAGCGTAACAAAATGTTGAAAAAGTCAAGGGGTCTGAATACTTTCCGAATGCACTATAGGTATATAGGGCATAGGGTGCCATTTGGGATGTAGCCCAAAAGAGGTTGTTTTGATGCAGAGTCCTGGGCTTGGTGGTTATTAGGCTGTGACCTTTGTCTCATACCAGGAGGTAGCTTGATAAAAACAAGGTAAACACGCACAGGAAAGAGAATCATTGATAATAAGCCTCCCGAACTACCTGTCGTAATTTCTCCAAATGTGCTTCTGTCAGATAGTATATTTTAAAGAGGAGGAAGAAGACAGATATTTCTAAGAATATTTCTTTCATAACATTCGTTTTTTCATACAGTTGAAGTCAGAAGTTTACGTACACTTAGGTTGGAGTCATTAAAACTCGTTTTTCAACCACTCCACAATTTTCTTGTTAACAAACTATAGTTTTGGCAAGTCGGTTAGGACATTACTTTGTGCATGACACAAGTAATTTTTCCAACAACTGTTTACAGACAGATTATTTCTCATGACTTCCACCGAAGTCGGTCCCTCTCCTTGTTCGGGCGGCGTTCGGCGGTCGACGTCACCAGCCTTCTAGCCATCGCCAATCTACTTTTCATTTTCCATTTGTTTTGTCTTTGTCTTACACACCTGGTTTCAATTCCCCAATTACTTGTTCATAATTTAAACCTCTGTTCCCCCATGTTTGTTTGTGAGTAACTGCAAATCCAACACCTCTCATCACCCTGAGAACACAGTGACGTATGGTAGTAGCAGCATCATGCTGTGGTGATGTTTTTCATCGGCAGGGACTGGGAAACGGTCAGAATTTAAGGAATGATGGATGGCACTAAATACAGGGAAATTCTTGAGGGAAACCTGTTTCAGTCTACCAGAGATTTGAGATAGGCACGGAGGTTCACCATCCAGCAGGACAATGACCCTACGCATACTTCTAGAGCAACACTCGAGTGGTTTAAGGGGAAACATTTAAATGTCTTTGAATGGCCTAGTCAAAGCCCAGACCTCAATCCAATTGAGAGTCTGTGGTATGACTTTCATCACATTCCCAGTGGGTCAGAAGTTTACATACACTCAATTAGTATTTGGTAGCATTGCCTTTACATTGTTTCACTTGGGTCAAACGTTTTGGGTAGCCTTCCACAAGCTTCCCACAATAAGTTGGGTGAATTTTGGCCCATTCCTCCTGACAAAGCCTGGTCCCTATACTGAGTCCCCCCCCCCCGGTTTTTTTGTAGGCCTCCTTGCTTGCACACGCTTTTCAGTTCTGCCCACTCATTTTCCATAGGATTGAGGTCAGGGCTTTGTCATGGCCACTCCAATACCTTGACTTTGTTGTCCTTAAAGCCATTTTTCCACAACTTTGGAAGTATGCTTGGGGTCATTGTTCATTTGGAAGACCCATATGTGACCAAGCTTTAACTTCCTGACTGATGTCTTGAGATGTTGCTTCAATATTATCCCAAAAAATTCCATCCTCATGATGCCATCTATTTTGTGAAGTTCACCAGTCCCTCCTGCAGCAAAGCACCCCGACAACATGATGCTGCCACCCCCGTGCTTCACGGTTGGAATGGTGTTCTTCGGCTTGCAAGCATCCCTTTTTCCTCCAAACGTAACAATGGTCATTATGGCCAAACAGTTCTGTTTTTGTTTCATCAGACCAGAGGACATTTCTCCAAAAAGTACGATCTTTGTTCCCATGTGCAGTTTTAAACCGTAGTCTGGCTTTTTTAATGGTGGTTTTGGAGCAGTGGCTTCTTCCTTGCTGAGCGTCCTTTCAGGTTATGTCTTGTTTTACTGTGGATATAGATACTTTTGTACCTGTTTCTCCAGCATCTTCACAAGGTCCTTTGCTGTTGTTCTGGGATTGATTTGCACTTTTCGCACCAAAGTACGTTCATCTCTAGGAGACAGAACGCGTTTCTGCTCCTTCCTGAGCGGTATGATGGCTGCATGGTCCCATGGTGTTTATACTTGCGTACTATTGTTTGTACAGATGAACGTGGTACCTTCAGGTGTTTGGAAATTGCTCCCAAGGATGAACCAGACTTCTGGAGACTACCATTTTCTTTCTGAGGTCTTGGTTGATTTCTTTTGATTTTCCCATGATGTCAAGCAAAGAGGCACTGAGTTTGAAGGTAGGCCTTGAAATACATCCACAGGCACACCTACAATTGACTCAAATTATGTCAATTAGCCTATCAGAAGCTTCTAAAGCCATGCCATAATTTTCTGGATTTTTCCAAGCTGTTTAAAGGCACAGTTAACTTAGTGTATGTAAACAACAGACCCACTGGAATTGTGATACAGTGAATTATAAGTGAAATAATGTAATGAGATCCTGTGTGTAGCTGGTGTAGAGACTGACTCTGGCGCAGGACAGCAGATATGAGTAATCAATGTATTTTACTCAAAACACAAGTACAGATGCAAAAATATTAGAGCCCACAAATACGTACTTCTTCTATATGTTTGGGGAGTCTCTTGGCTAACACCAAACGTGTTTGCTTATTTTTTTCTTTAAGCAATGTTTTTTTTCTGGACACTCTTCCGTAAAGCCCAGCTCTGTGGAGTGTACGGCCTAAAGTGGTCCTATGGACAGATACTCCAATCTCAAACTTTTGCAAGACACTGTATGTAAAATGGCCCCGGAGCAGAAAATGGCGGTGGAGCATTTTTTTGTTTGTTAATCTGCATTGTTTGTAACTTCTTTTTTTTACTATTTTTGTACATAATGTTGCCGCTACCATCTCTTATGACCGAAAATAACTTCTCGACATCAGGACTGCGATTACTCACCACGGACTAGCAGAATCCTTTTTCTTCTTTCACGACTCTGACCAGCCTGAGGTGGAGGATATATGGCTCCCTCGGGAACAGGCTGCCTTCTGAGGAGTAGGAGGCGATCGAATAAACCCCCATACCCCTCAATTCTGCTTGCAAACATGCAATCTTTGGACAATAAAATGGACAAGTTATTGGGAAGATTAAACTACCAACGGGACATGTGGGAGCAAAACTCATGACTATGATTACATTTCCATTATTAGCAGCATCTAGGCTTTCCACTTTGAAGAGCTGAGACAGAATGGCTATATAAGGAATGGAACATATAGGACCAGGGCCCCGCTACCAATATAACCTATACAGCTGTCAGATGTGGGCGTTAACAAGCAAGCTCTGAGATGAAAAGATAATAATGGAGAAAGGTCAAGGGAAGCTATTTTCATATAGAGGGAGGGGACTCTATACGTTACGCAAAGACAGAATCCTATAAAGGCAGGACTCTGTAATATAAGAATTGAGTCTCTTTCCATGGAGGGGCTCGGCTTTGTTACGTTTGTGATAGGGTCCTTCCATGGAAGGGCTCAGCTTTGCTACTTTGTATTAAAGTCTATATTGAATTCACAAGTTCTTGTAAGAGTGTTATATTTCTGAGACAATTTTCCACGACAGACATTAAAAACTGTAAAAAAAAAAAATTATTTCACCTTTATTTAACCAGGTAGGCTAGTTGAGAACAAGTTCTCATTTGCAACTGCGACCTGGCCAAGATAAAGCATAGCAGTGTGAACAGACAACACAGAGTTACACATGGAGTAAACAATAAACAAGTCAATAACATGGTAGAAAAAAAAGAGAATCTATATACAATGTGTGCAAAAGGCATGGGGTAGGCAATAAATCGAATAATTACAATTTAGCAGATTAACACTG
>NC_036869.1:25247576-25283141 GCF_002910315.2 Salvelinus sp. IW2-2015 | reverse complement strand
CCGGACAACATGCCCTCCGATTGACACACTGAACTCTGTCAGCAAAGTAGTTGGTGAACAGGCAAGGCAGTCATTAGAAAAACCGAGGCTACTGAGTCTGCCGATAAGAATATGGTGATTGACAGAGTCGAAAGCCTGGCCAGGTCGATGAAGACGGCTGCACAGTAATGTCTTTTATCGATGGCGGTTGGTTATGATACGTTTAGTACCTTGAGCGTGGCTGAGGTGCACCCGTGACCGGCTCGGAAACCGGATTGCACAGCGGAGAAGGTACGGTGGGATTCGAGATGGTCAGTGATCTGTTTGTTGACTTGGCTTTCGAAGACCTTAGATAGGCAGGCAGGATGGATATAGGTCTGTAACAGTTTGGTCCAGGGTGTCTCCCCCTTTGAAGAGGGGGATGACCGCGGCAGCTTTCCAATCCTTGGGATCTCAGATATACGAAGGAAGAGTTGAACAGGTCGGTAATAGGGGGTGCGACAATGCGGCGGACAGTTTCAGAAAATAGGGGGTCCAGATTGTCAAGCCCATCTGATTTGTATGGGTCCAGGTTTTCCAGCTCTTTCAGAACATCTGCTATCTGGATTTGGGTAAAGGAGAAGCTGGGGAGGCTTGGGCGAGTAGCAGCGGGGGGGGGGGCGGGGCTGTTGGCCAAGGTTGGAGTCGCCAGGAGGAAGGCATGGCCAGCCATTGAGAAATGCTTGTTGAAGTCTTCGATTATCACGGATTTATCGGTGGTGACCATGTTACCTAGCCTCAGTGCAGTGGGCAGCTGGGAGGAGGTGCTCTTGTTCTCCATGGACTTTACAGTATCCCAGAACTTTTTGGAGTTAGAGCTACAGGATGCAAATTTCTGCTTGAAAAAGCTGGCCTTTGCTTTCCTGACTGACTGCGTGTATTGGTTCCTGACTTCCCTGAACAGTTGCATATCGCGGGGGCTCTTCGATGCTATTGCAGTTTGCCACAGGATGTTTTTGTGCTGTCGAGGGCAGTCAGGTCTGGAGTGAACCAAGGGCTATATCTGTTCTTGGTTCTGCATTTTTGAACGGAGCATGCTTGTCTAATATGGTGAGGAAGTAACTTTTAAAGAATGACCAGGCATCCTCAACTGACGGGATGAGGTCAATATCCTTCCAGGGTACCCGGGCCATGTCGATTAGAAAGGCCTGCTCGCAGAAGTGTTTTAGGGAGCGTTTGACAGTGATGAGGGGTGGTCGTTTGACCGCGGACCCGTGGCGGATACAGGCAATGAGGCAGTGATCGCTGAGATCTTGATTGAAGACAGCGAGGTGTATTTGAGGCAGGTTGGTCAGGATAATGTCTATTAGGGTGCCCATGTTTACGGATTTAGGGTTGTACCGTGGTGGGTTCCTTGATGATTTGTTGAGATTGAGGGCATCAAGCTTGGATTGTAGGACTGCGGGTGTTAAGCATATCCCAGTTTAGGTCACCTACAAACAAAACTCTGAAGCTAGATGGGGAGCATCAATTCACAGATGGTGTCCAGGGCACAGCTGGGAGCTGAGGGGTCGGTAGCAGGCGGCAACAGTGAGAGACTTATTTCTGGAGAAATAACATCTTATGCTTCACGGAGTCGTGGATGAACGACAACAATATCAATGTACAGGCAGGATAGAACAGCGGCGTCGGTAAGACAAGTGGCGGCGGTCTATGTATTTTTGTTCAACAACAGCTGGTGCACGATATCTAAGGAAGTTTCAAGCCATTGCTCGCCTGAGAGTAGAGTTTCTCATGATAAGCTGCAGACCACATTACCTGCCGAGAGAGATCTCATCTATATTCTTTGGAGCTGTTTACATACCACACAGTCAGAGGCTGGCACCAAGATTGTCAGGTTTTGGCCAGGACTGTTCTGGTTTTTTTTGTCACTAGATGTCCCCATTGCACCTTTTTTGTACCTTTTGTTTTTCCCTTGCTCTAATTATTGTTTGCACCTGTATGTCGCTTCCCTTGTTAGTATTTAATCCCTGTGTGTTCCTCAGTTCCCTGCTCAGTGTTTGTATGTTAGCACCCAGCCCCAGCCCAAGCCTTGTTGTGAACATATATTTTTCTCTTTGTTGGATTTTCCAGAGGTTCTCTGGTTTTTGTTCTTTGTATTTTGGATTAGTCTTTTGAGGTTTGTTTTTCCCTTGCTGTTTTTACCACTTTGTGGATTTTCTTTGTATTTTGGAAGATATCTATTTTTTATTAAACCACCATCTCTAGTACTGCTGTGTCTGCCTCATCTTCTGGGTTCTGCCGATTTAGTGACTGTTTCTCGCACCGGGTCCTGACAAAGATAGCATTGAATGAGCTGTATTCCACCATAAGCAAACAAGAAAACGCTCACCCAGAGGCGACACTCCTAGTGGCCGGGGACTTTAATGCAAGGAAACTTAAATCAGTTTTACCTCATTTGTATCAACATGTTAAATTGTGCAAACAGAGGGAAAAAATAACTAGACCACCTATACTTCACACACAGATATGCATACAAATCTCTCCCTCACCCTCCATTTGGCAAATCTGACCATAATTCTATCCTCTTGATTCCGCTTACAAGCAAAAATTAAAGCAGGAGGAAGGCACCAGCATGACAAGATCAATAAAAAAAAGTGGTCAGATGAAGCAGATGCTAAGCTACAGGACTGTTTTGCTAGCACAGACTGGAATATGTTCCGCGATTCCTCCAATGGCATTGAGGAGTACACCACATCTGTCATTGGGTTCATCAATAAGTGCATGGATGACGTCGTCCCCACAGTGACCTTAAGTACATACCCCAACCAGAAACCATGGATTACAGGCAGCATCCGC
Organism: Salvelinus sp. IW2-2015; assembly: GCF_002910315.2. Lineage (NCBI taxonomy): Eukaryota > Metazoa > Chordata > Actinopteri > Salmoniformes > Salmonidae > Salvelinus > Salvelinus sp. IW2-2015. The sequence goes on along the minus strand of NC_036869.1, from coordinate 25,280,324 downwards.
ACTGAGGTAAAGACAAGAGCTGCCGTATTCAAGGAGCGGGACTCTAACCCGGAAGCTTATAAGAAATCCCGCTATGCCTTCCGATGAACCATCAAACAGGCAAAGCATCAATACAGGACTAAGTTTGAGTCGTACTACACCAGCTCTGATGCTCGTCGGATGAGGCAGGGCCTGCAAACCATTACAGACTACAAAGGGAAGCACAGCCGAGAGCTGCCCAGTGACACGAGCCTACCAGACGAGCTAAACTACTTCTATGCCCGCTTCGAGGTAAATAACACTGAAACATGCATGAGAGCACCAGCTGTACCAGAAAACTGTGTGATTAAGCTCTCCACAGCCGATGTGAGTAAGACCTTTAGACAGGTCAACATTCACAAGGCCGCAGGGCCAGACGGATTACCAGGACGTGTACTGCGAGCATGCGCTGAACAACTAGCAAGTGTCTTCACTGACATTTTCAACCTCTCCCTGACGGAGTCTGTAGTACCAACATGTTTTAAGCAGACCACCATAGTGGCTGTGCCCAAGAACACTAAGGTAACCTGCCTAAATGACTACCGACCCGTAGCACTCACGTCTGTAGCCATGACGTGCTTTGAAAGGCTGTTCATGGCTCACATCAACATCCTCATCCCAGAAACCCTAGACCCACCTCAATTTGCATACCGCACCAACAGATCCACAGATGATGCAATCTCTATTGCACTCCACACTGCCCGTCCCATCTGGACAAAAGGAACACCTATGTGAGAATGCTATTCATTGACTACAGCTCAGCGTTCAACACCATAGTGCCCTCAAAGCTCATCACTAAGCTAAGGACCCTGGGACTAAACACCTCACTCTTCAACTGGATCCTGGACTTCCTGATGGGCCACCCCCAGGTGGTAAGGGTAGGTAACAACACATCCGCCACGCTGATCCTCAACACGGGGATCCCTCAGGGATGCGTGCTCAGCCCCCTCCTGTACTCCCTGTTCACTCATGACTGCATGGCCAGGCACAACTCCAACAACATCATTACATTTGCCGATGACAACAGTGATAGGCCTGATCACCGACAACAACGAGACAGCCTATAGGGAGGAGGACAGAGACCTGGCTGTGTGGTGCCAGGACAACATCCTCTCCCTCAACGTGATGAAGACAAAGGAGATGATTGTGGACTACAGGAAAAATGGGACCGAGCATGCCCACATTCTCATCGACGGGCTGCAGTGGAGCAGGTTGAGAGCTTCACGTTCCTTGGTGTCCGCACCACCAACAAACTAATATGGTCCAAGCACACCATGACAGTTGTGAAGCGGGCACAACAAAACCTACAACCTTCCCCCTCAGGAGACTGAAAAGATTTGGCATGGGTCCTCAGATCCTCAAAGGTTATACAGCTGCACCAATGAGAGCATCCTGACTGGTTGCATCACTGCCTGGTATGGCAACTGCTCGGCCTCCGACCACAAGACACTACAGAGGGTAGTGCGAACGACCCAGTACATCACTGGGGCCAAGCTTCCTGCCATCCAGGACCTCTATACCAGGCAGTGTCAGAGGAAGGCCCTGAAAATTGTCATAGACTCCAGCCACCCTAGTCATAGACTATTCTCTCTGCTACCACACGGCAAGTGGTACTGGAGTGCCAAGTCTAGGTCCAAGAGGCTTCTCAACAGCTTCTACTCCCAAGCCATAAGACTCCTGAACATCTAGTCAAATGGCTACCCAGACTATTCACATTCCCCCCCTCTCCCCCCCCCCCTCTCCACACCACTGCCACTCTCTGTTGTCATCTACGCATAGTCACTTTAATTAACTCTACCTACATGTACATACAACCTCAATTAACCGGTGCCCCCGCACATTGACTCTGTACCGGCACCCCCCTGTATATATTGTTATTTTTTACTACTCCTCTTTAATTACTTGTTACCTTTATCACTTATTCTTATCCGTATTTTTTTTAACTGCACTGTTAGGGGCTCGTAACTAAGTATTTCACTGTAAGGTGAAGCAGGTCTCTGGAGCAGGATTTCATCAAGGATCTCTTTACTTTGCTCCGTTCATCTTTCCCTCGATCCTGACTAGTCTCCCAGTCCCTGCCACTGAAAAACAGCATGATTCTGCCACCACCATGCTTAACCGTAGGGATGGTGCCAGGTTTCATCCAGACGTGACAGTTGGCATTCAAGCCAAAGAGTTTAATCTTGGTTTCATCAGACCAGAGAATGATGTGTCTCATGGTCTGAGAGTCTTTAGGTTCCTTTTGGAAAACTCCAAGAAGGTTGTCATGTGCCTTTTACTGAGGACTGACTTCCGTCTGGCCTCTCTACAATAAAGGCCTGATTGGTGGAGTGCTTCAGAGATGGTTGTCCTTCTGGAAGTTTCTCCCATCTCAACAGAGGAACTCTGGAGCTCTGTCAGAGAGTGACCATTGTGTTGTTGGTCACCTCCCTGACCAAGGCCTTGCTCAGTTTGGCAAGGCCGACAGCTCTAGGAAGAGTCTTGGTGGTTCCAAACTTCTTTCATTTAAGAATGATGGAGGCCACTATGTTCTTGGGGACCTTCAATGGTGCAGACCTTTTTTGGTATCCTTCCCCAGATCTGTGCCTCGACACAATCCTGTCTTGGAGCTCTACGGATAATTATTTCGACCTCATGGCCTGGTTTTTGCTCTGACATGCACTGCCAACTGTGGGACCTTGTATAGACTGGTGTGTGCCTTTCCAAATCATGTCAAATCCATTGAATTTACCACAGGTGGACTCCAATCAAGTTGCAGAAACATCTCAAGGATGATTAATGGAAACCGGATGCATCTAAGCTCAATTTCGACAGTCATAGCAAAGGGTCTGAATATTTATGTAAATAAGGTATTTCTAAAAACCTGTTTGTCTTTGTATCAGTAAAAAATAGGGGTTATTCATAAAACTTCACCACAACAGACAATACACTGCTCTTTCCATGACATGGACTGACCAGGTGAATCCAGATGAAAGCTTTGATACTGATGTCACTTGTTAAATCCACTTCAATCACTGTAGATGAAGGGGAGGAGACAGGTTAAATAAGGATTTTTAAGCCTTGAGACAATTGAGACAATTTTGTCTTACCCACATGGATTGTGTGGGTAAGACAAAAGATGTAAGTGCCTTTGAACGGGTTATGGTAGTAGGTGCCAGGCAGACCGGTTTTAGTTTCTCAAGAACTACAACGCTGCTGGGTTTTTCATGCTCAACAGTTTCCTGTGTGTCTCAAGAATGGTCCACCACCCAATGGACATCCAGCCAACTTGACATAACTGTGGGAAGCACCGGAGTCAACATAGGCCAGCATCCCTGTGGAATACATTTGACACCTTGTAGAGTCCATGCCCCGACAAATTGAGGCTGTTCTGAGAGTAAAAGGGGTGCAACTCAATATTAGGAAGGTGTTCATAATGTTTTGTGCACTCAGTTTATTTATTTTATTTTGTATATTGTTAAAATTGAGTTAATTCTGAATTTATGCATCAATCCAATCTCTATTAATGATGTTACTTATTCAGAACACAGGTAATACATTTACATTAACTAAAATGTTATAAAAAGTTAAGTTGAGGCTTATATTTTTATACAGGTGAACAATCAAACACAAAATCAGACTAAAATATGGCTGACGAGTAGTGTTTCCTACTGAAATGCAGACAGATAATGTCTGAAAATTAGTATCTCATGGGACATCACATGGGATATTGTTATGGGACATCTTTTTGGTAACACATTGCTGCAACAGTCCCAAAAGAGATATTACACATTCCAACACACCCTTTTCTCTTTCCAGCTGTGTTGAGTCTCCAAGTGTCTATAACTGATGGAGTAGGCTAATCGCCATGCCAATCATTCATCTGTTGCTGTCTGTTTACATTGTCACCTTCCTGATTGGGGTACCTGCCAACATCCTGGCATTCTGCAACTTTTGCCAAAATGTGCACCGCAAACCTGCCCACATTGACATCCTGCTACTCAACTTGACCATCTTTGACCTCATCTTCCTCAACTTCCTGCCCTTCAAGATGAAGTAGGCTGCTGATGATATGAACTGGAACCTCCCCTTCATCCTGTGTCATCACTAGTTTCCTGTTCTACTCCACCATCTACAACAGCACCCTCCTCCAGACCGCGGTGAGTGTGGAGCGCTAGCTTGATGTGCCCTTCCCTATCAGATACGCATCGTATGTTGGGTGGTGTCTTCACTGAACCTCAGCATCATGGACATTGTGCTATGCTCCCAGTGGATATACAATAATGGGACCGTAATGGATAATCCCCAGACAACGTGCTACCTGAACTTCACCCAAGACCAGCTCAGCATCCTTCTCCCAGTGCGTCTGGAGCTATTCCTGGTTCCTTTCCTGGTCTGACTCTTCTGCTGTCAACTTCATCTGGATTTTGTCTCCGCTGCTCAACATCGAGCTGTTGGTGTTTGCCCTCTGGTTTGGGTCCTACAACATTCCCCATGTGGTGGGGTTCGTTCGGAAAGAGAGCGAGAGTTGGAGTGATGTAGCGTTGCTCTCCAGTACCATCAACGCCTGCCTGGACCTCATCATCTTCTACTTCTCTGCGTCTGTCAGAAGCATGCTCAGTCACAGCTGCAGGAGCTTCACTGCTGCCCCCCATTGGTAGCCTCCAAGACTGATAAATACAGAGAAACATGACCCCCTTGAGAGTGTGTATGAAGGTTTATGTACGTTTTTCGTGCAATTATGTATTCTGTATTTTATATGTATTAGGTGTATTCTGTTATGTTATGTAACTGTTGGAAAAGTTTGCGAAGTTAATTCATGTTATCAAAGTTCCTACCTATGATTGATTACGTTCCCAAAAGGAGTGCCACAATTATGGTACAACCATTACCCACGCATCAACAAACCACTGTATGTACAGTTCGAATAAATCGATCACCCTTATTACTTAAATTGTGCTCTAACCAGTAGGCTACATCCAATAAAAAATATACTTGCTTTATGGGGCTTGGAACAAAAAAAATTTAACCAGAAGCTGTAAGAGCCCAGAAGTGGGTGTGAAAGATGTCTAATATTGAGTTAATTTCATATAACAAGCGTGTAAAGCAGGATGTGCAAACATGGGGAGATTATACAGCGGTGTCACAGTGTACCAGGCTCCTGTATCCGGTGATAGGAACTGTAAACAAGACTGGGGTTCAGTGATGCAGGGGGTTCAGTGACAGGGGTTCAGTGATGCAGAAGAACTGAGGACCGTTTGACATCCATTCAGCAATCATGAGCTCCCTCTCCAAGCTGTAATCCAAGCAAATAGACACCTGCACTCCTATGTGCTGGTCTAGATAAATACAGATAAACGCTCTTTATGAGTCCTCTATATTCAGTGAACGATGTATGTTAGTTATTAGTTTACCAGTTGTACACTCTAACATTATAGATACAATGGGATTGAATTCAGTTGGTAGAGAAATTAGTGCCTTGTTTGACGCAGCAGATTGGCAATTAGGGCTGACCCCATTTAATCAGTCAACTGGTCAATTGTTTAGTCAATAGACTGTTGGTCGGCAGATCATTTTTCGGTTGAGCTGTCGCATATTAATATTTTCTTCACGGCACACAAGACACCTGTCTGATTCGTGCCTGTGGCACACTCCAGTGACGGAGTGTGCCATCTTAGTGTGATCTCAAAGTCCATACAGTGCCTTCAGAAAGTATTTACACCCCTTGACTTTTTCCACATGTTGTGACTGGCCTACATACAATACCCTATAATGTGAAAGTGAATGATGTTTTTCAAAATGTTTACATTAAAAGCTGAAATGCCTTGAGTCAATAAGTATTCAACCCCTTTTGTTATGGTAAACCTAAATAAGTTCAGGAGTAAAGATGTGTTTAACAAGTCACATAATAACTTGCAAGGATTCACTCTGTGCAATAGTGTTTAACATGATTTTTGAATGACGACCTGTGGATGGAATTTATAGGTTTAAATGAATGATTAGAATACTCCACCCTGAAACCATATAATTGTATGAAATTGATTAGAATCATAATTAATTAATGATGGTTTTAGTCAGCAGAATTATATATCTGTAAGTGTAGTTTTTAGTCAGAATTAGGGTATAACAATATATCTGTACAATATGTCTATTATAGTATCTTAAAAACAGACTGTCTGAGCAAGGCTCGGTGCCGACCTTGGCTGGGGGCCACAGAGTACTTCCCAGGGTCTCCCTATCTTGAGGGAGGACGGGGAGTGATTCTCACGGACTCCCCTAATCTTTGTCGGCTGGGTAGCAGGACAGTGTGTGCGTAGGATACCTAATGTTTGTGTGCAAATGTATGTGCGTATGAATTCTGTTTGTGTGCAAGAGTAGGTGCGTAAGGAGCTAGTATAAAATGAATGGTTTGTACAACTAACCAGCGCTCTCGTAAATAAACTTTCTGACTATCGTAGCTGGGCCTCCGTCTGTTTCATTTCAACCAGTATCTTACAAATTCTGGGTCGAGAGACTGAGTAGTTAATTGAATTGGGTTTATGAACATTGAGAACATAATTCTCGTGACACTACCTCATCTCTGTACCCCACACATACAATTATCTGTAAGGTCCCTCAGTCGAGCAGTGAATTTCAAACACAAAAGGGAGGTTTCCAATGCGTCGCAAAGAAGGGCACTTATTGGTAGATGGGTAAAAATAATAAAAGCAGACATTGAATATCCCTTTGAGCATGGTGAAGTTATTAATTACACTTTAGATGGTGTATGAATACACCGTCACTACAAAGATATAGGCGTCCTTCCTAATTCAGTTGCCGGAGAGGAAGGAAACCACTCAAGGTTTTCACCATGAGGCCAATGGTGACTTTAAAACAGTTAGAGTTTAATGGCTGTAATAGGAGAAAACTGAGGATGGATCAACAACATTGTAGTAACTACACAATACTAACCTAATTGACAGAATGAAAAGAAGGAAGCCTGTACAGAATACACATATTCCAAAATATGCATCCTGTTTGCAACAAGGCACTACAGTAATACTGCAAAAAATGTGGCAAAGTAATTCACTTTTTGTCAAGAATACAAAGCGTTATGCTTGGGGCAAATCCAATCCAATACATTACTGAGTACCACTCTCCATATTTTCAAAAATAGTGGTGGCGAAATCATGTTATGTGCATGCTTGTAATCGTTAAGGACTGGTGAGTTTTTCAGGATAAAAAAAGAAACGGGATGGAGCTAAGCACAGGATAAATCCTAGAGGAAAACCTGGTTCAGTCTGCTTTCCACCAGACGCTGGGAGATGTATTCATCTCTCAGCAGGACAATAACCTAAAACACAAGGCCAGATTTACACTGGAGTTGCTTATCAAGAAGACAGTGAATGTTCCTGAGTGGACGAATTACAGTTGACTTAAATCTCCTTGAAAATCTAGGCAAATGGCAATGATCAAGAACCAATTTGACAAAGTATGAAGACATTTGAAAATAATATATGGGAAAATGTTGCACAATCCAGTTGTGGAAAGCGCTTAGAGACTTACCCAGAAAGACACACAGCTGTAATCTCTGCCATAGGTGCTTCTACAAAGTATTGATTTAGGGGTGTGAATACTTATGTCAATTAGATATTTCTGTATTTAATTGAATACATTTGCAAACATTTCTAAAATCATATTTTCACTTTTTCATTATGGGGTAGTGTGTAGATTGGTGAAGAAAAAGTAATACATTTTGAATTCAGTCTTTAACACAACAAAATGTATAATAAGTCAAGGGTTATGAATACTTCCTGAAGGCACTAATTGTGCTACTGAAATTGTATATGGTTAAGAACAATGGTGTAACACTAATAAAAATATTTTATAACATGTGTTTTCCTGAATTGTATGGTGTATTACTAAATAACATATATGCCAAACATCCCCTTTCATTCAACTGTGTATCCGGCAGATTCTTTCCAGACGGCACACGCAAATGAGCCTAATCATAGCCTAAGATTTACCTATCGGTACATACAGTGGCTACTTGATACTCTAATTAGGCCTACTTAAGACCAACAAAAAGTAGAATGCAAACTGTGCAAACAGCGGTTTGCTCATAGTTCAACAACGAATATGACATACCACTTGAAAACAGTAAGTTAGCCTACTCCGTAGTTGAATTCTAAAACATTGACAGGTTTTATATGCTTGACAGCGGCCGCTGCAGTGGCACTCCCCAAGGTGCTTAACTGAATCTTCAGTGAGAGCTTTCTCCCGCGTTTTACTTGGCCTTCTCAAATATAGTTACAACAAGGCCTATTGTGTAGCCTATTACCGGCAACTTCAGGAGCGTAAAGGCAGAATCTGCAAAGGCCAGCAGCAGCGGGAGGAGAATCAGAACAATTTTTTCCCTTTTGGTTATCTTTATCTCTGGCTCCCTCTTGAGTCATTTGTGTCTTAAAGCATCAGACAAGCTCAGTGTATATAGTATATTTTATTAAAACACATTGGGTGTGTCTATATATGAAAAATACACGTTTAAAAATGTTTGACCAATCGATTGGTCGAAAGAACAGCGGACTCTTGGAGGACCAAGAGTTTTTTTTCAGTTGGGGACAGCCCTATTGGCAATACAAGACAAATTGACCTACAAGTTCAAAATTACATGGCAACTATATTCTCCCTGCTAGCTCATGCTAATGAAACTAAAGTCTGTTGTCCATATTTGTTTCAGTTATATAGTATATTGTTGTCCCTATCCGTCTCAAAGGATGACTCTTTTTCATGGTCCTTCGAGCCAGAAAGGGATAATTATAGCGAGTAGTAAACATTAGGTTAGCCACTCCCCTGGATAAGGTGTTTTAAACAGACAAGATGCCCCCACATTTTTTATAAGGGGGTAAAGGATTGCTTCACCATTTCTGAACAAATCTTTTTTTAATGTAAATAGTATGTTATATAAGTGTCCACTTTTTTAACGATTTCACTTGGTTCTGAGAGACCACCCGCAATAGACTTTCTCATTGCTCGTTCTGCAGTATAGGAGCTACGGAAAAATACATCCTTTCAGAAATGGCCACACTCTCAGTGTAGTGATGCAGGTCTTTAGATGTTGTACACTTCAGAATAACACAATTTCAACATTATATTCCATTTTATTAGACTCAAGCCATTTCCCCTACCAGCTGTGCTGAGCGGGCTACATGGAGAAGCAGCATACTGCAGAACGAGCAATGAGGAAGTCTATTGCGGGTGGTCCAAGTTTCTCAAAACCAAGTGAAATTGCTAGCGTGTCTGGACCCCTCTACAACATGCCCTTTACATCAAAACAGATTTGGTAAAGAAATTCTGAACCAATCCTTTAACACTGTAGCTCAATTTTCCAAACCCACCTCTTGCCTCTATCTTCAAGGCACTAGTATAGACCTAAAAGGATATGATGTAAGCAATACAGAAAATGTCACCTAGCCAATCAGAATGCAAGTTGGAGCAAACACCACATTGCTTACCTATCCCAATCCAAGTGTAGGGCCTAGGGATCGACTTGGAATTGGGCATATAGCTCTTGAAAATGCACCTCCACCTTACTACAGAACCAATCCAATGATTGTGTCAATGCTATAGTATGAACATTGAAATGTTATTGTACAATTGGAATAAATCTTGCCAGTGGTTAGAATGCCATGCTGTGATTGCTTTCAGTGGAGATAAAACAAGGATGCTGACAACCTTCACTCACAAACGATTCCTTTAAAGCACTGCTGACCTGGGATGTGCTACAATTATCCTTCATAGCACTGGTTCCCAAACTTTTAAATTACTGGAGGACATGGTGAAAATCCATAATATACAACTCTCCCTCAGATCCTCAATATTGAGTTGAGTTACCCAGTGTCCCAAATTTGAATTGAATGCCTGTAAAATGAGCATCCCCTGTCATAGAGACTCAGGGACAGTTATCATCTTATACATGGCAACGCTGACACATGCTCCAATTAATGTATTGAATACCGGTAAGTGACCTATCACAAGCAGATACATACCATGATTTAATGCCAAATATGCATGATTACCATATAGTGAAAATGATATTCAGGTTAAATGATTTATTGTGCACCAGATGGGACTACACAAGAGATAAGAGAAATTAAGCAAGGAAGAGGGGACTGAAATTAATTTGGGAACCAATATTATATATTGTCCTAATGACCTGAGCTATGCTATCACCTACTGCCCTGATAGTCTGCAATGTCAGGCCTAGTGTCAATACAACAACCATACCTTTACATCGCAGGCCTTTAAAACAGCTTAACCAGTATTCTCTTATCTACCTCCACTTGACAATGAAACAACCCTTTGAAATGGTGTGCATCAAAGGATGAAGGTGCCTGATTTGTCTACCATGGTTTGTAATCTCTAAGGGAAAATGGAACAGCAAAGTTCAGCCCTATATTTGCACTATGATCCCTACTGCCACTGTCTTTTCATTCTGTATACACATTCATTGTAAACTAATACATTAAATGAGAAACAAAAGGATTCATTCATGTCAGACATGGTAGTATTACTCACAACAAATGCCCCAAAAAAGCCATGGAAAACTGTAGCAGGTTAAAACAGAATAAATGTGAATTGTCATTGTCCATAACAAAAACAGAGTTAGGTGAATGCACGACATTTGAAGAGTTGGCTATTCTTTGAGCAGAGGTGGGGAACTAATTTAGTTACAGAGTCATGAATTTCAGCTTTCAGCCTTGGAAGAGAGTGTGTGTGGGGGTTGGAGGGGGCTTGATCAGTCAGCAGTTCACTTCTTCCTCTCAAGCACTCTGTTCTGTGTGTATGCGTGGCAATTTCTGATGATGCATGCACGTGAGCATGTGTACTTTCATGTATTCTATAAGTATTTGTATTTTACCAGTGAGTAAGTAAGAGTGTGTGTGTGTGTGTCCAGTAGATCACTGTGGTGTCGTATCTCCATTGATCTCTATGCCGTGCTGTTGTAGCTGAGCTCGAAGCAGTGCATTGTCATTCTTCATCTCCTCAATCTATAAACATGATAGAACGTCGCAATTAAACAATGTTAACAACCAAATGCCAACACTACCAAATGTGAGAAGACTCTTCAATGTAGGCCTTTTATAAGACCTTCATACATAGGCATAAAAAATTACCAAACAAATGCAAACAGGCTGAAACAGGGAGGGACTAAAATAAACTTGTCCAATAAGCAATTCTCTTTTTCGTTGCAAACTTTTTCTGTTGTAAAATGTTTTGCTACAATGTGAACCAATGAATACACCCGACGTGTTGTTGACACAGACAGCATAGTGGAATGTGCGAGTTACACATATAAGTGTGTACCTGTTGTTTGAGTAGCTCGTTGTCTGCCTGAACTCTCAACACCTCTTTGAAGCTGTCCTGCAATCGTTGGTTATTCTGTCTCAGCTCCCGGATGTAGTCACACGCTTTCGACAGGATCCCTCCTTTACTCTGGAGAGAAGAGGTTGCACATTACTTCTATTATAAGAAATCGTGATTTCGAACAATCTGCCATTGCGGGTCAGATTCTCAGACATAGATTAAGCCTAGTTTTGGACTAAAAACCTATTTCAATAGAGAGTTTCCATTGAGCATGTTTTCTAGTCCGGGACTAGGCTTAATCTGTGTCCTGATAAAGTTGGTTCTATGGGACTTAATCTCTATAGGCAAATTGACCACACTCACTGCTCCAGTCTTAGTACTGTCTATGTTGCAGTCTGGGATGATCTTTGAGAGGGTGACAATCCAGTTGTTGATCTTGTCTCTTCTCCGTCTTTCCACTGCAAACACAATAATCCCATATTTTAGTTGTCAAAGCTACAGCATGAGCCATACTCCTGTGGTGGTAGAATTTGGGGTGAGCTGTTGTAACTTCAAGGGATACAGTTCATTCGGAAAGTATTCAGGCCCCTTGACTTTTTCCATATTTTGTCATGTTACAGGCTTATTCTAGACTCTTCCTAGAGCTGGCTGCCTGGCCAAACTGAGCAATCGGGGGAGAATGGCCTTGGTCAGGGAGGTGACCAAGAACTCGATGGTCATTCTGACAGAGCTCCAGAGTTCCTCTGTGGAGATGGGAGAACCTTCCGGAAGGACAATTTCTGCAGCACTCCACCATTTAGGCCTTTATGGTAGAGTGGACAGACGGAAGCCACTCCTCAGTAAAAGGCACATGACAGCCTGCTCTGAGTTTGACAAAAGACACCTAAAGGACTCTCAGACCATGAGAAACAGTATTCTCGGGTCTGATGAAACCCACATTTAATTCTTTGGCCTGAATGCCAAGCGTCACGTCTGGAGGAAAAATTGCACTATCCCTGCGGTGAAGCATGGTGGTGGCAGCATCATGCTGTGGGGATGTTTTTCAGTGGCTAGGAGACTAGATTGACCTGCTCCAGAGCGCTCAGGACTTCAGACTGTGGCGAAGGTTCACCTTCCAACAGGACAACGACCCTAAAGCACACAGCCAAGACAACGCAGGAGTGGCTTCGGGACAAGTCTCTGAATATCCTTGAGTGGCCCAGCCAGAGCCTGGACACGATAAAATATTTCTGGAGAGATCTGAAAATAGCTGTGCAGCAACACTCCCCACCCAACCTGACAGAGCTTGAGAGGATTTGCAGAGAAGAAATGTGAGAAACTCCCCAAATACAGGTGTGCCAAGCTTGTACCCAAGAAGACTCGAGGCTGTAATCGCTGTCAAAAGGTGCTTCAAGAAAGTACTGAGTAAAGGGTCTGAAAACTTATGTAAAATGTGATATTTCCATTTTTGTATGGAAGATTGACGAGGGGGAAAATACTATGTAATCCATTTAATAAAGTGGCTGTAACGTAACAAAATTTGGAAAAAGTCAAGGGGTCTGAATAGTTCCCGAATGCACTGTAAGTGAGAAGGTTGAAGGCAATTACAGGAAGTTAACTAATTGTTTGATTGGTAATAAGGGAAAAGTTAGTTGTGATACTGTATGTATTAGTAGGAACCGGATAGACTACATTGGATATACATAGTTTAGACTACTTTACAGCAGGAATCGGTTGGACTGCATTGAAGGTACGGTTAATGAAGTTGGTAGAATTGTGTCGGTTGAGAGACGTAGTTGGATAAAGAGAGATGAAATTGTATGCGTGTATAATGCGGTTACTAGAGATTTTATAAAGTAAAAAAAWAWATATATATACACTTGTGACGTACGTAGGTGGTGTAAAAAGTATTCGGAGAAATGTTCATTGGCCCCTTTACGGATCATTTGATAATGATAAGGTTAAAGCACTGCATGACAGTCTAAAGGGTCTGGGAAATAAAGTCTTAGACAAAGGTTGGCACATGTTCTATGCTTTTTAAACAGCTTCCAATGAAAAATATCATTGCCACGTTAATCAGAGCCTTCGTAAAGAATGAAAGAAATACCACCCAATACCAATACATTCTGAAACAAAATCCATGCCCTGTTCAATAGGACCATTGAATGATGAACATGATTTTCTGTATTCACCCACGCAACCTTTTAACTTGATAGGTAGACTTGTTAACTTATGGCTACAATTTATTGTACTCCCGATGGAGTTTTCGTTGATATCCCCAGCAATGAAGTTCTAAACCAATTTGTGAGTAGGCTAAATTGAACCACTCCACAAGACGGAGTGGGAAACTGGCTCTCAGTCGATTCTGTCTCAAGTACCAGAAACCTTATGGACAGAGGACTTCTTTGACAGTGGACTGTTAGGCAGTGCTAGCCCAGTTATAATAAATGTTGATCCCAGAAAGAAACTCAAGTCTCAAGGGCTACCTTAAAAAATGTCTCTCCATTTCTGAATTGGCCGATGTATTTTATAATTTCGGTGATATTAAATCTCAAAATAATAGACATTTAATGAGTGTGAGGCAGAAACTGAATATCCAACGGAAATTGGTAATAAATATATATAGAGTAACATTGCTAAGGTAGACTAAAATGTAAAAGGGGACAATGGCATCCCCCATCCATTAAACCTTACAATAGGGGTAAAAGTAAAACATTGTTTGAGAGTGATCCGTGTGTATTATCAGTAGTGATTGAGGGGGTTTTCATATCGGGAAGAGTATAAGGATCCTAGTTGAAGGAAATAGATATGGAAACTCCCGAAACTAACAAAGACAGTGATAAAATGGAAAGATTTATGGTACTCATGGTTTATCAGTTGATGCTAAATGTAATGAGTGTTGACAGTATGTGAATGATATGTTATTAGTGGCTTTCAGATAGCACTCTAATAATGCCATATCTTAATAATTTGAAGGAGCTAAGGTTTCAATACAAGATCACATAAAGAAACAGAGGGATTAAGCCTCGGGTCAACACCATTTACACAATATACTCAACTGAACAAAAATATAAAAACACAACATGCAACAATTTCAAAGATTACAGAGTTACAGTTCATATAAGGAAATCAGTCAATTCAAATACATTCATTAGGCCCTAATCTATGGATTTCACATGACTGGGAATACAAATATGCATCTGTTGGTCACAGATTCCCCCCCCCAAAAAGGAGGGGCATGGATCAGAAAACCAGTCAGTATCTGGTTTGACCACCATTGGCCTCATTCAGCGTGACATCTTCTTCACATAGAGTTGATCAGCCTGTTGATTGTGGCTTGTAAAATGTTGCCCCACTCCTTTTCAATGGCTGTGCGAAGTTGCTGGACATTAGCCGGAACTGGAACACGCCATTGTACAGGTCAATCCAGAGCATGCCAAACATGCTCAATGGGTGACATGTCTGGTGATTATGCAGGCCATGAAACAACTGGGACATTTTCAGCTTCCAGGAATTGTGTACAGATTCTTGTGACATGGGGCTGTGCATTATAATGCTGAAACATGAGGTGATGGCGGCATATGAATGGCACAACAATTGTCCTCAGGATCTCGTCATGGTATCTCTCTGTGCATTAAAATTGCAATCGATAACATGCAATTGTGTTTGTTGTTCGTAGCTTATGCCTGCCCATACCATAACCGCACAGCCACCATGGGGCACTCTGTTCACAACGTTGATATCAGAAAACCGCTCGCCCACACGACGCCATACACGGGGTCTGCCATCTGCCCAGTACAGTTGAAACCCGGGATTAATCCGTGAAGAGCACACTTCTCTAGCTTGCCAGTGGCCATCGAAGGAGAGCATTTGCCCACTGAAGTCTGTTATGACGCTGAACTGCAGTCAGGTCAAGACCCTGGGGAGGATGACGAGCACGCAGATGAACTTTCCCGAGGCGGTTTCTGACAGTTTGTGCATAAATTCTTCAGAAACCCTCAGTTTCACCAGCTTTCCAGGTGGCTGGTCTCAGACAATCCTGCAGGTTAAGAAGCTGGCTGTAGAGGTCCTGAGCTGGCGTGGTTACACGTGGTCTACGGTTGTGAGGCCGGTTGAATGTAGTGATAAATTCTCTAAAATGATGTTGGAGGCGGCTTATTGTAGAAATTAACAATACATTTTCTGGCAACAGCTTTGGTGGACATTCCTGCAGTCATGCCAATTGCAAGCGCCCTCAAAACTTGAGCCATCTGTGGCATTTTTTTGTGAGAAAGCTGCACATTTTAGAGTGGCCTTTTATTGTACCCAGCACAAAGCGCACCTGTGTAATGATCATGCTGTTTAATCCGTTTCTTGATTAGCCACACAGGGATGTAAACGAATTTGTGCACATTTGAGAGAAATACGCTTTTTGTGCGCACGGAACATGTCTAGGGCCTTTTATTTCAGCTCGTGAAACATGGGACCAACACTTTACATGTTGCATTTATAATTTTGTTCAGTGTCATTTTTTTTTTATTATACAAAAAACATTTCTTAAGGCTCCTCCTTTTTCTCTCTATGCCCATGGTAAATCTGAACTTTTACTTTCAAGTTTCCATTTGCCAGATAAATACTTTCTATAATCAGTTTACCTTCATTGTGTTGTGCTCTCCTTCTCTCATCCCTAGGTGCCCGTGGACCATCCATCTTCCTGCAAAGAGAGACAAAGACAAATAAATGATCACATTTTATGTCACCGTTAAGCACTGTCAAACCCACACTCATAAAAACAAACAAATTGACTGTATTCATATACATTGCGCAAATTTAATAATTTAGTCAGTCATTTAGCAGACGCTCTTATCCAGAGTGCATACATTTTCATACTTTTTTGTACTGGCCCCCCATGGGAATTGAACCAACAACTCTGGCATTGCACGTGCCAGGCTCTAGCAACTGAGCCACATGGGACCTGCATGAATCCACCATACTATCAACAAATTATCTATTGATAAGCAACTGCTTGCTAATGTTTGGGCTATGGTTAAAGTAAGGCTTAAGCTAAGGGTTAGGATAAGGGATAGGGCTAGGGTTAGTAGATTGTTAGCTGAAATGTTACTGACTGTAGAGTATCTATGGATGGACTATCCAAATAAAGTATTCCGGAGACGTTTCCTCGCCCCCATTGAAGAGGACTCCTTCGGTGAACTTATAACCCAAAGCTATATACACACACACTATACATCACGTTCACCTGACAGGTACACTAAGACATATGATTCATCACGACTAGTGGATTCACCACACATCTGCCAAGGATGGGAGGAGAGGGGGTTAGTTTTAGAGGATGCGAGCGAAAGTAGTCCTCACCAGTTTGAACTGCCATGCTGTAGTATCTCATTTTCACCGTGGTCTCTGGGGATGGCAGGTAAGTGGGACAGTTTTTTGTTTTCTCACGTTTTGATTTCTTTTGAATGTTTTATCATGATCCACACAATCACAAACCAAATCATGCCAAAATTGGCRGGTAAATACAAAGAGGTGATCATTTCCTGAAGGTTTAGCTAGGGAAAGTCCATTCCAATGTGGAGTTGGGAGGGAGAAGTGAGATGAACATCAACCACGTAGATGGGGGAGCATTGGGGTGTGATGAATGTGTATGGAACACTAAACTGTGTGGCAGGTGAAGCCGTACTCACGTGGTGTAGGTGTGTGTGCGAGGGGCAATGGTCCTTGGCGTGCCAGCTTGCAACCCATCAGGTGGGCTCATCATCACATAGAACTGACCTAGTGTCAGAGGTAGTACAAATCAGGGATTTATATGATTCCCAAGAAAGACTATTGTGACTTAACGTCTCTGGCCCAATTGAGATAAAGGCAATAGTCAAAACTATATTCAGTCAAATATATGTATTTTTACAGACAATTATTTACTGTGTTGCATGTGGGACATATTTTGGAGATGGACCATTGCAAGGCAACAGTTAGACACGCGAGAGAGTGAAGGGAGGACCACCCTGTGAACTCCGTGAGCTAGCAAGACGGCTATTTTATTGTTTTAGCTATTGCTTTAAAAAGCTGTTGTAATGCGGTCTGAGTAAACCAAAGTGATGAACTCTTAGCTAGTCCCGCATCCCAGACCACCGTGAGGACAGCATTGGATTTGTTTTTGGTTCAACCATCATTGGATGATTTCTGCTTTTTCTCTCTCCGCTCAGATGCTCGACAGACAGATGCTGTGAGAGACTGAGCTCTGGGTGATTTTAGTAACGTTAGCTACTGGTTGTGGTAAAACAAGCGATGAACTGTAGCTATATAATTAGCTACATTGGGACCAGTCTTGATTATTCGAGGAGTACTGTGTTTTTATCCTTTTCAGAAGAGGGACTTTTTATCTACCGTGTTTGAATGGGACAGCCACTGGCCCGTTCGCTTCTCATCAGTCACGATCTGGATTTAGGGCTGTGAGTATCAGGTCCTTACCAATTAAGTGTACATAGATGTAATTGAAATTATGTTGATAACTTTTGGTTAATAACTTGATTCAAGCTTGAGTTTTGGATTGAAACTGAATTGATACGTCTTGACTTTAATAATAAAGAATGACTGTACATCTTGTTTGTTGTGATCATTCTTTATCATAGTTCAAGGGGATATCTATTTGTGCCTTTTCTCCCTGTAAATATAGATCTTTAGGGGTACATTACTTATTAGGTGGAGGCACTGCACTACATTATTTATGGTTACACACACATTAACCTTCCCATTCTGACTACAGACCAMATACTCCAACACCAAGATACTAGGTTAAAACTGATTGGAACTCAGAAGAGGGTTACAAATGAATTAGTAAAAAAAAAATATATATATTTATACAGTATATCTTTGATCAATACCATAACATAATGCTATGTATGAGCTGCACTAGTGAATGGTTACACTATATGTGGGTTTCATACTAGGATTGGTGGCTACTCACCTCCGGCCTGTGTGAGTGTTGGGTCAGCCTGCACCGACACTGCTGTGGCTGCCCCATCACTGACACTGACAGTGGCAGCAGGGAAATAGGCAAAACGCGTTTCCCCTCCCACCGTCTCCCCCGCTGGACTACCCCCATTACTGAAGGGGTTCTGAATGACAGCCTAGCGAGAGAGAGAGAGAGCGAGAGAAAGGGCAAATTAGACAGCACTACTCCCCTAAGATGATAGGGTATGCCCACACACACACACACACACACACACACACACACACACACACACCACCCACACACACACACACACATCACACACACGAGCACCTGTGCACTGCTTGCTGTACTCCAGTAAATGCAGCAGTGGAAACCACACTGACTGCCCCAGTCCCGTCGCCTGTTACCTCTAGCTGGTCATCTGTCACTTGGACCACACGATAGGTCACCTGGAGTGAAGAAAGTCAAGGGGAGAGGTCAGGACAGGAGTATGCCAAACATTTCAGATATAAAGTTTATTCTGATTCTTCGCCAAGTACATTTGACATGTACCAGGAATTTGACCTGGAGAAATGGTGCCGACAACAATAAACAGAATATACAGACAAAATTATTTACACATAATCTACAGATTCTTCTTGTTATTTGTTCAGCCAGACAAGGGGAGTTTTGTGTTACTGTGGTAGTAAGAACTGTGTGTGTTCAAAATTGGCTAGGTCATTGATTGAGCTCACCTGTCCTCCACTGTTCTCTGTGCGGAACTGGTATTGAACATTATGATCCGCAAAAGCTGCAGCCTGCTGTACACTCTCTATGGTAACTGCAGTCTGCTCCTCTGTCCCCACACCTTTTGAGAAAAACACACTAGCATGTTAGAACCCACACTTAAGCGCTCTCTCTCACTCACACACACACACACACACACACACATTCCATAATTACCCGTTTGAACTGAGTAAATTTCACACACCCCGATACCTACCTTCCAGTTGTAGAATCTCCTCTGTTTCCTGTTTCTCGTGACTGATGGAAAGAGAAGGGATTTTTTGTTATAAACACTCATATTCAATTGATCAGCTGTGTGCTATAGGCTAATTAATAATAGTCCAGCAGATAAGAACGTAATATACCAAGATCGTTCCACTTTATGATACAAGTATCGAACTTGATACACTAATACTAAATACCTTAAGGAACATTTTAAAGATTGGAGGCAGTCTGGGAAGCATGTCAGTCAACCAGGGCGGCCATTTTAATAAATGGCTGCCAATCGGATTTCCTGTTAAAAGAAAATAGGGTAAAATCACTCCAAACAATGTTTTTATCTGCCCACTATATAAACCCCACAGATAATAAAGACAATAATTCTGATCATAAAATAGCTTTAAGACCTTCATGGGGGTCATATTGAGGTTATTTTGATCATAGTCCAGTGTCGACGGGAAAAATTGTGGACCTTGTGATACAGCCACCAAATTTCACACACAGCTGGGGCATGTCTAAAGAAGTATTTTTGGCTAGTCATCATATATTTTGTCCATTACCCCCTGGCGACCAAAGGCCACAAGGACATAATACATTCCCATGGGATTTTACATAAAAAGTAACGTGTACAGGGAAGGTTTGCTGTAAATTTTCTTAACATTTACACAAAACAGAATATTACATTACAGTGCCATCAGATAGTATTCATACCCCTTGACTTATTACAGATTTTATTGTTGCTCAACTCCATTCTGTTTATTTTTTATCCTGAAACTCCCCAGTCCTTAACGAATCCAAGCATACAAATTATGATTGAAAATATGGAGTGGTAGTCACTAATGTGTTGTAGCCCTGACACAAACATAATGCTTTGAATTGAGGACAGAAAGTGAATGCTTTGCCACATTTTTTACAGTATTACTTTAGTGCCTTTTTACAAACATGATGTATGTTTTGGAATATTTATTTTATTACTACACTACCGGTCAAAAGTTTTAGAACACCTACTCATTCAAAGGTTTTCTTTATTTTTACTATTTTCTACATTGTAGAATAATAGTGAAGACATCAAAATTATGAAATAACACATATGGAATCATGTAGTAACCAAAAAAAGTGTTAAACACATCAAAATATATTTTATATTTGAGATTCTTCAAAATAGCCACCCTTTGCCTCGATCAGCGAACACCCATATTACTTTTTAAAGTGTTTACATGTCAACTACTAGAACTAACAATTTTTTTGCCCACAGTTTCACCACTTTTCTACAAAAACATTTAAGGTTATGTATATATGGCATCTTATTTTGTTTTCCAGGCCCCCCTCAAACATTTTCAGCCATTGGGCTGTATGTACCAATTATTTAAGGAGATATGGCCATGTGAATCGTGCTCACAACGGCCCCATGCAGCTGGTTGGCACCTGTACAAAAGCCCTCAGATTGGAGCAGCATACTACTGAGATGTACTTGATCAACCAAGTTGATTTCACCTGTTGAATCTCTCTCAATGCCACACACTTGTCACATAAGGCCTGCCCTGATAAACCCCCCCCCCCAAAAAAAATATGTTAGGAGCTTAAGTCATAACATTATGATGTCATGTAATTTCCTTGAGATACGGTGCATTCGGAAAGTATACAGACCCCTTGATTTTGTCAGGTTGGATGGGGAGCGTCGCTGCACAGCTATTTTCAGGTCTCTCCAGAGATGTTTGATCAGTTTCAAGTCCGGACTCTGGCTGGGACACTCAAGGACATTCAGAGACTTGTTCCAAAGCCACTCCTACGTTGTCTTGGCTGTGTGCTTAGTGCGTTGTCCTGCTGGAAGGTGAACCTTCGCCCCCAGTCGGAGGTCCTGAGCGCTCTGGAGCAGGTTTTCATCAAGGATCTCTCTGTGTGCCTTTCCAAATCATGTCCAATCAATTGCATTTGGTCTTCATTATGGGGTATTGCATGTAGATTGATGACGGAATTTAAAAAATATATATATTTTAGAATAAGGCTGTAACGTAACAAAATGTGGAAAAAGTCAAGGCATGGCGCCTTTGGTTTAATAGATTCATCCTTATCACCTTTACATTATGTTATGCAACCTGCTTATAATAGCTCTCCTTTGTTGCAGAACCACAAACAAATCTGACTTCACCATGTCCAACCACATGTCCTTTATACATGTTGGAACATTGGCGTCGGCTTGCTCTCTGACTATAGCAGAGTATCCCTGGTGAAATCTATCCAACAAGTTCCCCCATCTTGGGTTTCTTTGCCTATTTTTCAGCGGCCATATTAGAAATGACCGCCAGGGGGGGGGGTAAAGGACTAAATCTGCGATGGCACTATAGCCTAAAATATTTATTTAGACATGCCCTAAGTGTGTGTGAAATTTGGTGGCTCTATCAAAGTCCAATTTTTTCCCCTATAACCGCTGGTCTATGGTCAAAATGACCTTGATGTGACCTCCATGAAGGTCTTAAGAGTACTTTATGATGATAATTATTGTCTATATTATCTGTGCGGTTTATTTAGTGGGTAGATAACATTACAAAGTTACAAAGTCATTTTTATATTGTTTGGAATGACTTTACCCTATTTTACTTTGAACATGACATCCAGATTAACTGACAAGCTTCCCATACTGCCTCCAATCTTTAAAATGTTCCTTAATGTATCTAGTATTAATGTACCAAGTCTGATACTTTTATCATAAAATGGAACAATTATTTCACCTATTCGCTGGACTATAAGTGACTGTGTGTACTAGCGGTGCATGAGTCAGCCATTTTTTCACCTGCCCGCAATTGCTAATAAGCCATCCACCAGACTATATGTGAAAAAGTGAGAGAAAAAAAAWAATAATAATAATAATAAAAATAATAATAAAAGACGGCATAACTATTTTTTGACAGGGGTGTAGGAATTTGTTGTGACTGATTTTGATATGTTTTTGCATATCATTTCAACCAATTTAGTAGGATATTTGTTTCATTAACCTCTCTTCTGTCATTATATAAAAGATTTTACAACCCTTTTTCTCTCCAATTTAGATCTTGTCCAACAGGCTCGGGAGGCAAAGGTTTCGTCATGCGTCCTCCGAAACATGACCCGCCAAACCCCGCTTCTTAACACCCGCCCGCTCAACCCGGAAGCCAGCCGCACCAATGTGTCAGAGGAAACACAGTTCAACTGACAACCGAGGTCAGGCTCCAGGCTCCCAGCCCGCCAGAAGAACTCGCTAGAGCACAATGATCCAAGTAAAGCCCCCTGGCCAAACCCTCCCCTAACCCGGACAACGCTGGGCCAATTGTGCGCCGCCCTATGGGACTCCCGATCACGGCCGGCTGTGATACAGCCCGGGATCGAACCCAGGTCTGTAGTGACACCTCTAGCACTGCGATGCAGTGCCTTAGACCACTGCGCCACTTGGGAGGCCCCTTTTCTGTCATTATGTTGCCCTAGATTACTAAATAAACCCTTGCTCACCAGAATAATGTCATAAATGATTGAAGCATTCATTCTATCTAGTTGACATCGGTAAAGTTACGTCATTTCTGGTTCTTTCTTGGCGCAAAGATGCTTAGGGACTGGGGTGAAAATTTGAGCTATGACGGTCTTGGAATATGAGGTTACATAATTGGCCAGGCCAATGTACACGGTCACCGACATAACTGTTCGGGGATGAGGGAAGAGAATTTTTTTTTTTTTACATAGATATGCTTCTTAATAAAAACCTATTTGAAACAAGCCAATACACTTTGTATTATCATGGCGTTACATTATTATTCAGGTTATTACTTATTAAATCAACAAATGCCAGGTTGGAGAGAATCTGTCACATTTTCGTATTGACAACATAAACAAAGACATATGCCTACCATGTCCTTGTCTGTTGGCTTTTCGGCATATAAAAAAAAAAACAGATCCTATTTCGACGCACAAAACCATTCAAACAAAGTCTGATAGGTTCTCTCTGTCATTCGATGGCATTGGCATATGTTCTTCAAAGAGAGGACACCGTAATCAGAGAGATAACGCAGCCTAAGCTACTGGAAATTGGTATTTAACAATATTTTTAAAAATCAGGACAGGAGCGTTTGCTTTTTAATAAAGAGATGGTGTCCAGACAAGATACTTTAGGAAACTTTCTAAATGGACATATAGGCCTATAGAGAATCAGCAAACTCACACACCCCTGTAAAAGCACACATCAATCAAAGCCACCAACGCATGTCAGACTCAAGAGCAAATGCTTTGCCTTTCCTTAAAATGTATTAAAAAACCTAGGTCTACCTTAGGCTTTCCAAAAGTAGGCTAGAAGATAATGAATTGACAAGGAAAGTATGAAAGGGACAGCTATGCTATAGTATGAAGATGACATAGACAATCATTAAAAGAAACAGCATATTTATCAGCGATACTGATTATCAAAGGGGAGAGTGTTGGAAAGAATGCATGTCAAATATTAATATTATTATAATACTTCTACGGACTTCACTGTCTTACTGTGTGAGGTGAAGAAATTTTAAAAAATGACTGAGAAGCCCAACTGGGCACTTTCCTACATTTGACATTTACGAAAAGCAGGCCAGATACTTTTGTGTGTGCTCAGGCACTTGCGTGCCATCAACACTAACAGGATAGAGAAACCAGACACATGCTCATTGCTCTCACATGGAGCGTGTAAATTATGGTATGAAATAAACCAAAACTTGTTTCTCACAAGTGGAGCAGGTTGTGAGCTCTGCAAACAACGTTTCCACTCCGACAATGAGATGGGTATATTACTGTAATTAATACATGCATTAACAGAAATGTATGTAACCAAATGACAGGGATTAACGGTATTCTACTTTGTGGGGATAGGAGGGTGTCAATTTTTGTTGGGCTCACCTAGGGTGGTATATCGGCCAGTCTATCAATTAAGAAAAGATTCTGTATGAAATAACACCATGCCAGATTGGAGAGGAAATGTGCGCATTGTAGGCCACAGAGCCAGAACAACCTTGTCGACTGCTGTTGAATAATTAATGAAGTCAGACAAACTTTTTTTTTGTTTAAAGACAGATTTATTTACTAGCAAGGAATGGAAATGTGCATTGAATAAAAGAAAGTCCACACATACATTTATTTTTGCATAGTACTCTACACCCCGCGCATCTAGGGATGAGCTGCTCAAGCATCAAAGGAAAGTTGGAAAGAGGACACATAGTACGTTTAATAGCCAGACTAAGTTGCTTTTGTCATTAGTAAACACTCCCGCTATTAGGTCATGTTGATCTACATGAAAATGAAGTTAACATTACATTTTTTTTTAAATCCTCAAATGCATGTAGGCCTATTTAAATGGTTTTGACGGTTATTTTATTTTCATGGCGGGCTTCATCCATAACCATCAGTTATTCAA
This sequence comes from Salvelinus sp. IW2-2015, assembly GCF_002910315.2. NCBI lineage: Eukaryota > Metazoa > Chordata > Actinopteri > Salmoniformes > Salmonidae > Salvelinus > Salvelinus sp. IW2-2015. The sequence goes on along the minus strand of NC_036869.1, from coordinate 25,255,665 downwards.
TTACCGTCACAGCCCTAATGAAAATGAAACCCCCCCCCACCTCCCCCAAAAAATAACAGGAAAGATTTTCTTTGCAAAATGTCCATATGACATCAGTTTCACCGGTTGTAAGGAAAGAGAAATCTGTGAAAATTACCCAAAATGTTTATAATAAGATTTCTGTTCAGCTTGGATGAATAGGCCTATTTTATGTGGTTGGAATACTATCAGCTTTTATGATGCTGATAAACATAGCACCTTTACAGACGGTATAACTGTGCATTCACATTCTGTCAAGATGCTAAAATAAATACGGTTGAAGTTTGAAGTTTACATACACTTTAGCCAAATACATTTAAACTCAGTTTTTCCACAATGCCTGACATTTAATTCTAGTAAAAATTCCCTATCTTAGGTCAGTTAGGATCCCCACTTTATTTTAAGAATGTGAAATGTCAGAATAATAGTAGAGAGAACGATTTATTTCAGCTTTTATTTAATTCATTACATTCCCAGTGGATCAGAAGTTTACATACATTTAATAATTARTATTTGGTAGCATTGCCTTTAAATTGTTTCACTTGGGTCAAACGTTACAGGTAGCCTTCCACAAGCTTCCCACAATAAGTTGGGTGAATTTTGGCCCATTCCTCCTGACAGAGCTGGTGTAACTAAGTAAAGTTTGTAGGCCTCCTTGTTCGCACACGCTTTTTCAGTTCTTCCCACAAATGTTCTATAGGATTGAGGTCAGGGCTTTGTGATGGCCACTCCAATACCTTGACTTTGTTGTCCTTAAGCCATTTTGCCACAACTTTGAAAGTATGCTTGGGGTCATTGTCCATTTGGAAGACCCATTTGCGACCAAGCTTTAACTTCCTGACTGATGTCTTGAGATGTTGCTTCAATATATCCACATAATTTTCCTTCCTCACGAAGCCATCTATTTTGTGAAGTGCACCAGTCCCTTCTGCAGCAAAGCACAACCACAACATGATGCTGCCACCCCCGTCTTCACGGTTGGGATGGTGTTCTTCGGCTTGCAAGCTTCCCCCTTTTTCTCCAACATAACAATGGTCATTATGGCCAAACAGTTCTATTTTTGTTTCTCAGACCAGAGGACATTTCTCCAAAAAGTACAATCTTTGTCCCCATGTGCAGTAGCAACCGTAGTTTGGCTTTTTTATGGCAGTTTTGGAGCAGTTGCTTCTTACTTGCTGAGCAGCCTTTCAGGTTATGTCAATATAGGACTTGTTTTATGTGGTATAGATACTTTTGTACCTGTTTCCTCCAGCATCTTCACAAGGTCCTTTGCTGTTGTTCTGGGATTGACTTGCACGTTCCACACTAAAGTACGTTCATCTCTAGGAGCAATATGACGGCTGCGTGGTCCCATGGTGTTTATACTTGTGTACTATTGTTTGTACAGATGAACGTGGTACCTTCAGGCGTTTGGAAATTGCTCCCAAGGATGAACCAGACTTGTGGAGGTCTACAATTTTTTTTTCTAAGGTCTTGGCTGATTTCTTTTAATTTTCCCATGATGTCAAGCGAAGAGGCACTGAGTTTGAAGGTAGGCCTTAAAATACATCCACAGGTACACCTCCAATTGACTTAAATTATGCCAATTAGCCTATCAGAAGCTTCTAAAGCCATGACATCATTTTCTGGAATTTTCCAAGCTGTTTAAAGGCAGTCAACTTAGTGTATGTAAACTTCTGACCCACTGGAATGGTGATACAGTGAATTATAAGTGAAATAATCTGTCTGTAAACAATTGTTGGAAAAATGACTTGTGTCATGCACAAAGTAGATGTCCTAACCGACTTGCCAAAACTATAGTTTGTTAACAAAAAATTTGTGGAGGGGTTGAAAAATGAGTTTTAATGACTTCAACCTAAGTGTAGGTAAACATCCGACTTCAACTGTACATTAATTATTCATTTTGGTTGCCTATCCTGACGTGAAGTTTGTTCTATAGATAGTATTCGACTCTGATGTGTGCCACAGAAAGTATCTGACTCTAGCCACAAAATTAAGGAAATTATTAGGGGGGGATTTCGGCAGGCAAGAAAATGGCCTTTCTAATTTCCTTAAATTTTGTGGCTAGAGTCAAATACTTTCTGTTGCACACATCATAGTCAAATATTTTCTATAGAACAAACTTCACGTCAGGATAGGCAACTGAAATGTATAATTTATATATGTGTGTTATATTAAACATAGAGGAGGGAGTAAAATGTATGCAAGCAATAAACATTTCAGAACAACTACTAGTTGAATAAGACATGGGAGAGATGACGAATTTTGTCAAAGAGATTTATTTATAGACTCATACACTTGAAACAAATAGCCAAACCAAAAACTGCAGACATTACTAGTGCGATCAAACTGACATAAAAAATAAAATGAAACGCAGCCTAACGTGATCAGAAATCTCAACTAGCAAGGAAGTCCCAGCAATGAAGAATTGAGTGTGTGCGCGTTCACGCAAAGAGAGAGGGGGGGGGGGGGTTCTGGCAGGGGAGAGATTTGACACAACACCGGCAATGGTATCAACCCCCTTTACCACTTCAACAAATATTTCCCAAACATGACTTTTCTTGCCCTCCCTTCTCTTTATTTTYAACTCTCCATTTCACAGCTTTTCTAATATTAATCTCCAACATTTTTGCCTCCAAAAATCAATATTACCTTTTTCTGCCCGTTCCCAAAAGCATTTAGGGATTGATGTGTTTGGTATTTGGCGTGCGTAGTTAGGCCCTAAAGTTTAGGCTTACGCACCAATGCCAGATAGCCAAACATAATTAAAGAAAAACCTCAAGGTAGCCTATAGATATAAATGGCACAATATTATACCTTTATGGACTTATTTATGTATTGTTATCTCTTTATTCAACCCGCCTGCCCCTCATCCACACAATATGTAGCCTAATGACCCTAAAACAGTCAGCCCTGCGGATATAACAGGAGACTGCGGGTTAGGAGTCAATCCGTGCATTACTGTGTACTTCTTATACCCTGACTACACCACTCGCGTTGCAAAATAAATTTAGGAATATATGTTATTCAATTATTGGACCCAAACTGCTTGTGCCGCCAACGAGCGTCTGCTTTGCCAAGGGCTAAAATAGAAGTCATTCCTATTTCTGAGGCAGATCGCGCTGCAAGTCCTGCCTCTCCCATCTCCTCATTGGTTTATAGAAGCAGGTACCCACGTGCCATCTCCTCATTGGTTATACCCACGTGGGTGATTAAAAGATGAACTGTTTTGCCTGTTGTCGTGGTAATAATATGAAAGTGTAGATGACAATCACCATATAAATTCAAAGATGAAAATGCCTGGAAGGAGGAGAGAACTAGAAACGATTCGGTTGACCGTTTTATGTGTGGATTAATTGTCGGAGTAGAAGACCTTGTGCATTTCAGGTAAAATAGCAACTAAATGTTTTTTCTCAGGACAAATTAGCTAGCAACAGCAAGCTAGCTAAATAGGACAAATTAGCTAGCAAGTGCAAGCTAACTAGCCATACACGTTTAATGCTTTTCGACCTGTCCCCAAATTAATGTCATTGGTTCAGAGTTTGTTTTGATATTTTAACCTGCGTGTCGTGATCGCATTTGGTGTAGGGGGACAAAATAAATGTATGCACGATAGCGCACGCGCGCAGCTGGTTTGTGTTCCGTGTTACTGTACACTGATATCAGTAGCAAGAGTGCCCCTGGCGTTGTGTTAGCGGAAAAAAGATGACATTCTAAATGTGGACTCATCACCATACTAGACTGCTAAAGTTGAATTAGTAAAATTTACCCATATTGGCTGACGTTTTTTTTGTATTTTTACCCATATTGGCTGACGTTTTTTCCCTCCACTTCGAAAACGTTGACAAATTGGTAACGCCCACTTAATCCTTCGAACAGAGGCTAAAACATTATGACTGCAGTCTCTGTCTAAGGCAGAGCTCAAGACCGTGCTGTTAAGATAAACTTTCAAGGATTGTATGCGCCTTGGGTGTGAGAACGCGCTTTACAAATTAGATAAATTATTATTAAACCAATAGTGGAATATTGCAAAATTATATAATGGAATCATTGAAGCAACTGCATTATTCAAATGTAGCCAGTTTCATGTAACCAATAAATGATATTATCATTGCTGTTCATTATGGGCTGCAAACAAACAAATCACAGGAGGATAATGTATTTTTTTTTACTGGCGTAACACTGAGAATTATAGAAGTTGTGTATATACATCGTGCATTATTATGAATCTTATTTTGATGCATTTCTCAACAAAAATAGCGGCATCATACACTTTCTAATCACATCACTGACATTAAAACCGTTGTAATACTTTGACAGTTACAGCTACATAGTTGACCTACAAGACTGTCGCTGGTCTCGCTTGACTGAGTCGAGAAAATAAACCATAGCAATAATAACTGAATGCAAAGCACGACATATTAAACAAACACGTTAAAAGATATTGGTCTGATGCATTGGATTTACAAAACTAAATATATTACAGGAAATAAAACATGTGTTCATATAGCTATCGCGCTAATGTGTTGCAAAGATGGTGCCTAGGCCTGTGAAGCTATTGTGAGCGGTGAGCGTAGAATGCGTTTTCTTACCCTGTAGAGCTGTCCAAACTCTGTTCATGCATATCCATGAAGGTTACAGTTTAAAATGTGATATTCAGCGACACTGAAATACGGAGTTGGAAGTACTGATCACGGGGACAAACAAGGGTCATGTGAGAAAGACCGTCCAGAACACGTGAGGTACCGACCGGGCAAACAGTTAAAATGGAGACCGCTGCAGAGCTGGAAGGTGGTTTCGTTCTGTGTGTTCTTTTGACTCTATCACGTCCCCCTCTTCTTGGAAAATCCGAGATTCGGTTGTCAGAATTGGCTACTGTAAAAGCTTCTAACGAAATTTACCGTAGGATTTATAGATGGGAATTGGGCAGATATTTCCGTGACTAACTGGTTTATTTTGTACCTTCTATAAATGTTTTATTTATTGTTCCCTGGTTGGGCTATTTGCACTCATAGTGGTGTTAAATGTATCCATCCGCAAGGCTGCGTATAAAGTTGCCTTGTCGTTGTCGATAATAAAGTATGGAGTGGAGTCTATTATAAACACGGGTTGACTCTTGATTCCGCTGAACTTGTGAAATTAAAGTATTGTATCCGAATCATTCTTGCTCAGCCTTGAACAAAAGTTTGTGTAGTCATTGCTGGACTGACTGAAATAGGTGCCGGTATTCATGTTGGGTCTATGTACTGTTTGTATTTTGGTGCAAGAGCTCCACAATACTTTTGAGCTAATATCCCATAAGAGGAACAGAAGCTCAAGGAGTATAACATTTGGGGTGCCGGTACTCAGCTCCGGTGAGCTCCTGCCATAGTCAAGCACAGTGTCTAGTGCAATTGAAATCAGCAGCTTAACTTGATTACCCAATGAGCATGTTGTGCACATGCCCTGGGCCCCTGAGCTCCACAGCCCCCCATTACCAAAAAAGTTTGCTGTCAAAGAAATACTGCGTCTAAAATCAGTTTCTTTACTGCAGCAATTTTGCTGTGTAACTGCAGTCAGAGTGCAGTATAAATACAGAACGCTGCAGTTATTCCACAATTACTGCGTCCAAAATACCACAGTCGACTGCAGTTACTGCACTTTTATTGTAGTTTTAAAACTGCTATATTTTTTGTAAGGGCCAACAGACATTGTTTTGGGGGGTTGTGGGTCCCCTGGAGGTTGTGGGCCTGTCATGCCAAATAATGGCCCCCAGCCAAAAAGTGTCCCGTGGTCACTTTCGTTGCTGTATCAATGGTATGATGACCTAATGATTTGAATTTTGGAGATCATTACAGCCTAAATTATGTTATTTTCTTCCCTGCTATGCAAATAAGGCTGATTTCCCCAACAATTTAGCTGTTGCAGTTGTGTTTAGCTAATAAAATGAAAACATTACTTCTAACTACTTTTGGGCATCTTGTTAACATTACAACAACATGACATCCATGTCTTAAACGTTGCAACATTTCAGAAATAGCAAAGAAAAATAATTACCTTTATTTAACTAGGAAAGTCAGTTAAGAACAAATTCTTATTTTCAGTGATGGCATAGTGGGTTAACTGCCTTGTTCAGGGGCAGAATAACCCCTGTTCAGGGGCAGAATAACCGATTTATTACCGTGTCAGCTTGGGGATTTGATCTTGCAACCTTTCGGTTGCTAGTCCAACACTCTAACCACTAGGCTGCTGGAACTAATAAATACCATCAAAGAATACCTTACAACAATGAACACCTTGTAAAACAGCTGTGAAAACTAACCTGGCAGTATTTAAGATTGTTATATATAAACGTTGATATTTTTTGGGTACAGTTGTGTCATTTCTTTTACACTCACATGGCAATCATAGACTAAAATACTAAATTCTGGTGTGTGGAATATAGAGGAGGTGGTTGCTGTGTGGGTGGGAGGTTATGACTGTCATTTGTTCTCAACAGGCAGCCAGTCTCTGAAGGGGGACTTGAAGAGGGAGACTGAAAAGTCCAGGGCCTGCTGCTCTCTTTGTTCTGAGTGTTTGTAGTACTAGTGTTAACTCACATATTATGTGCCCAGTATGATAGAGCAAGAAAACTTTCTTGACAGATAATAACATGACAATAACAGTAGCTGTAGATGATGTAATGAAAAGTTGGAGGGTGGTTGGTAATGGAGGACATCAGGTGGATCCACGTCTGGGTGTTGGGCAGAACCCCTAGCTCCTAGAAAAACCGGTCCAGAGTTAAAGGGAACAGGGTAGGAAACAGAGACGTAAACAAGCAAACACACAGGTTACATTTTACTGTGAGAAAATTTGATGGATTAGTGCAGTGTTGTAAATGGGAGATTTGCACTTTTCAACAGTTTTGGAAGGTATAGCCTACCGTAAGCTGGTCCCCAGGTCTTGCCTTCCTTTCTTCCTTCTTCCAAACCAAGTAATTTGCCCGGATGTCAAAGCACTTGGTGTCCTTGATTCTCCACCGGTAGCTCTCCTTCTGTTTCTCCTGTGACTTGTCGATTCAGTGTCACATTGATTGATAACAGGAATATATGCAATTATATTTCATATTACAAAAACATTTCTTACATATCTCTTGGAGGGCCAGAAAATAAATTAACAGCGGACAATAATTTTTACCTGGTCAAAAACCTCCACATCCTTCTCAGTCCGTGCCTGAATGTTGTCCTCGAAAGTGTTCTGATCTGGTTCAACAACAGTGATCTGAAAGTACATTATAGTCAATCACAAATTTGAAAGACTACAGTATATGCAATAATTGTATGTACAATTGCATTGTTTACCTCAGTCAACAGCTGCGGCTCCCGTCCGTACTCAGTGGAGGCCTGGATGCTTCTGTTGTGTGCAAATAGAATTACCTTCAGGTCTCCCACCCTTCCTGGTACCAATCAAGGGACTTGCCCATGGCAGTCTTGAGGGTCTGGTTGGCCCATTCACCAAACCTGGAGGAAGGGGTAGGAAAGCGAGATCTATTTACAATGCAAGATACTGAAATATGTATGATTATGTACCATAGAAAAACAAAAACAAATTGTAAAAAGTAAATAAAACAAACCATTGGTGACAGAATATAACCTATTACATCTTTAACTTGTTCCAGCGTTCATGACCTCGGTCACTCAAGATGACCTCAGGAAAACCGTGGATGTTGAAGATGTCCATCATCGGCTTGAAGGTGGCCTCGCCAGTCTCTTCCTTAATAGGTATCATACAAAACAGAAATACATTTTTGGTTCCAAGCACCCTTTTTAATGGGTTACAGAAGGGGATTTAGAGTTAAGCACGTTCTCTTCCTTTACTGACCTTAATGGTGTTGCCTCCACGCACTTGGTGAAGTGATGATTCGCCGTCAGACACTAGCTGTTGCCATTGCTGGATTTCGTGAAGGGTCCGATGAGGTCCATCCCTAACATTTAAAGAGTTAGAGAGAAGATTACTTTATTCTTACCCATATCTGTGTCATATAGTATGCAGATTTTCATATTTGTAAGGATACTGACACACACACACACACACACACACACACACACACACA